>NW_028261392.1:15674156-15862906 GCF_051295495.1 Thamnophis sirtalis
ACTAAAGCAGCTAAAAGAGGACCGTGTTAGAATGATGTCATATCGTATTTTTCGGAGTATAAGATGCACCGGAGTATAAGATGCACCAAAGAAGAGGCAATTTTTTAAAAAAAGTTTTTGCATTCTGCGGACCTCCCAAAAATGGCCCGTTTTTTGCCAAAACGGCTCTGTTTTTTGTCAAAAAAAAAGAGGCATGCATATCCTTTAGGAGGCTTATAGAGTGCTCCTGGGGGCTTGGGGAGCAAAAACAAGCAAAAACAGCCCATTTTCCTCTCATTTTTGCTCTCCCCAGCCCCCAGGAGCACTCTGGAAGCCTCCTAAAGGCTATGCATGGCCATTTTTGCAAAGGGATTTCAGGAGGCTAAAATGCTGCATTCAGTGTATAAGACGCACCCAGATATTCACCCTCTTTTTTGTGGGGAAAAGGGTGCATCTTATACTCCAAAAATATGGTAAATGTAGATGAGGGACAAAAAAAATGTACGGCTTGAAGGGTCACATGTTTTATTAACCTCGTGTAAATGAAAATCTGAGAAGAAGTTAAAAAAAATGTAGACCTGGACTAAGTATGTCTCTGTCTTGGATTTAATCAAAGCAAATGGCCCTGAACATTCTCATCGGACTTGATTCACGAATCTATAACCTCAAGCCAGATGCCATCATTTACATTAGTATCTCTCAGGTTAAGAAACAGGATATTTTAACTAACCCCACTGTATGTCCAGACCACCTGGTGATCGTGAAAATAATTTCAGCCAATCAAATCAATTAACAGAACATTTGGACATGGGTTAGCAAGGGGAAAAGAGATGTCACTGATCAAATATGTTTCTAAAAAAAAAAAGCCCCAAACATGTACCGCTATAATATAGAAAACTGCAGAGCTTGTAAAATAGTAAAGGTGAGACAGAATGAAATTCAAAATTACTGTGATGATTCTATTATTATCGGTGCCTATTCGTAAAGATTGATGATGGTATGGTCATGCAGAAAGCATAAAAACTCTAGCCTAGGAAAATTAAACAATACATTTTTGCTGTGAAGACCTCTGGGGAAGAGCAATCAGAAGGGTTAGAGACACAGAAGAAGACTATAATAGTGACAAGCAATGGAATGAATGGTTGGAGATGTGGGGTGGGACACCTATATGGGCCACATACGATATCTGAATGATGTCTTGTATCTATCCATGCCCTAGTACAGGGGTGTCAAACTAAAGGCCCACGTGCCACTTTTGGCCCATAGGGTTTTTAGATCTGGCCCACATGGCCACCTGTTGTGGCTTGCCAACGGATATGGAATTAGATTTGGACAGTGAGGAGGTTGGGGAGGAACATGGGCCAGTCCTGGAGTTTGGGGAATGTGAAATTCCCGTGGGTCGACCATGAGGCCAATGTTGAGAAAAGACAGGACACGAACTTTCTCGAGATGGAGCGACCCAGATGAGAACCTGAGAGCCCCTTTTATTGGGATAGAACAAAGGTAGGAGGAGCAATAGCATGTGATTAAAAACAGCCTGTAAAAGTACAATTTCTAATCTACTGCTCAGGGAAGTTCTGTCTATATATGGTCATATCCTGGTCAGGATCCTGGTCAGGATGTTTTGTTATGGACTATCAGGATGTTATGTTCTGCACTATCAGGATATCAGGATGTTATGGAGTTCTAGGAGTTTGTTTTCTCCTGTGTGATTCAGCGTGGCTCTGCATGCCCCGTTATCCACTGGGCCATGGGTGACCGCTACGCCTACACAAGGAACTATATTACAACAGGGGAAGGCTCTGATGAGGTCTCTGTGTCAGAGGAAGAGATGGGGCCAGGACCGTCTGACAGTTATCAGCTGCCTTCAGAGTCAGAGGCAGAGCTGGAGAATGTTCCCAATGTGCACATGCACAGAGCTGCCAAGAGAAGGGAACAGCTAAGGAATAAAGGTCGACTCATGAGTAACACCACTGGTAGATTGTGAATATCTCCTCCCATAGGGAATAAAGATGAGCGAAAGGGGAGGGAGTTTGCAGGAGACGAAAACGAAGCTCAGGAGGGCCGCATGCTCCATTTTT
The DNA here is from genome assembly GCF_051295495.1 of Thamnophis sirtalis. Classification (NCBI taxonomy): domain Eukaryota; kingdom Metazoa; phylum Chordata; class Lepidosauria; order Squamata; family Natricidae; genus Thamnophis; species Thamnophis sirtalis. The sequence continues at coordinate 15,676,217 of NW_028261392.1, forward strand.
GCTGGCAGAGGGCTGTAGGAGGCTGTTCCATCCGAAAACCCAGGCCACCACATCCCCCCACCACATGAGTGATGTTGAGTTGGCCATGCCTACCCTGGCCACAACCACCCATCCACCCAAAGTCAAACACAACCCTGATGTGGCCCTCATTGATATCAAGTTTGACACCCTAGCTCCAGACCAAAATGATTTGTGAGCATACTCATTCTCACATTTACTGTGAACAAAGTTTTCATTTAGAGTTTTCCATAACAAATACTAGATTTTGGTATAAAGTATGAGTAATTCGGTGATTTAATCCCATTTTGCTGCATGTACTTGAACTTCAGATCACAGGTATGAAGTGCCTTGCAAGCCCTTGCTAAAAGCAATCAGATTGACTCTTTATTTATAGCTGTGCTCTGGCAAAAACCTTAGAGGCAAATAGGCAGCTCCCTGTTTTTTTTCTGTCAGCTTTTGAAAAGCAAAGAAAGAAAAAAGCATTATAAAATTTGTCACATCTTTCATAATGGATGTATTTTTATAAATTAGGCATTAAAAACACAGTTCATTGCCTCTTTTGCAGCAAACTAAATTATCTTTCTAAATGGTTCCATCTATTATGTATTCTCAAACATGCAGTAATAAGCACTAAAATGTGTTTTTAGAAGACTTGCTATATTTCGCCCATAATGCAATGTAATTGGAATGAATAAAAATGACTCATATAAAAAAGAAAATTTAAAAACAGTAAATAAATAATTTTGCTGATATATCTTTTGTGTCAAGTGTCAATGTAGAATAAAACCAGTTTTAGATTTTGGTGTTTTTTTTATGTTCTCAGGCATGTGGAGAATTGATGTAAAAAGCTTTTTGAAGTATGATGTTCAAATTTATGCTCTTTCTGTATCATTTTCCCGGCTTATTGTTTGGCAAACTCTAACTTTGGCTTTTCTAATCTCTCAATAACATTAAAAGTATAATAGTTGTGCTGGCCTATTCCTTTCTGTAAACAATATTTACAGTTGCAAACAACTACAATTTATACATTTTCCTCTGGTGTTACTCTTAAATTAGGTTTCCACCCTTATACTCAGTTTAATCATATACTATATATGATGTGCATGCCACAGTTTTACAAAATATTTTAATATTCCTATGTTTTTCTAGTAAATATTTACTCATGTACTATATATTTGCATTTGCATTTAAGTATCTTGTGGCAAAAAAGAATAAAGATAGAATATACAATGCATTCTGTATCAACTCTTCTTAGTGTTAACTCCTATCCTTGCTTGTTAACATCTGACATGATACTAAACATCAGTAAAAGAAGGTTCTAGACCAGTGGTGGGTTCCAGATCCTGTTGGATGGATGTGTGCTGCGCGTGCACACATGAGTGCAGCATGCACATGCATCTTACCGCTTTCACAAGCCTCCGTGATACTCCAGCTGTTCAGCGGAGCATCACGCAGGCACTCTATGCGCTGTGCGCGAAAGCACCAAAGACTTGAAAAACCGGTAAGGAGCTTGGGTTGGTGGGTGGGCCCTCTGGAGCACTGTACCGGAATGGTATTTATGGAGGGATGTTACCTAATCTAGTAATGAAACATCTGCAAGAAAACAACTAAGCTCGGAGGGCACCAAGATCCCCATATTTCTCTTTTTGGAAAATAATTACCCATATGTCTCTGCTTCATTTGCACAGAATCTTATGATTTTCTTACCAGTAAGAATTTCATTGTATCTGTCATTTGGATAGCAAGTGCCTGTTGAGCAATATGAGAAATTTATGTTTATTTTCTTTAAATCACTTAAATTCTAAACATTTCTTTTAGTCATCTCCCATGACTGAGACAATGTTTTTTTCCTCCCTGAAGATTCCTGAAATGTATAAAACAAAAACATTTTTAAAAAGATACTCTCCCTCCCTCCCTCCCTCCCTCCCTCCCTCCCTCCCTCCCTCCCTCTCTCTCTCTCTCTCTCTCTCTCTCTCTCTCTCTCTCTCTCTCTCTCTCTCACACACACACACACACACACACACACACACACACAAAAACACCAAGAAATTTGGCAGCTTTTCTTGAATCACTTTTTCATTTGCAGTGGAAAATCTTTTCATTATATATTAATGATACAAAACCATTTCAACTCATGGTCTGATTACAAACAGCTAATTTAATTTAATTTAATTTGGCAATTTATCTACTTTTATGTTATTTTATATGAGGGTGACTTTATATTACTCTATTTTATAACCAAGTATGCTTTGCTTTTGTACAATTGTAAATAGTTTTATAATTTATTGAGTTAGTCAGAAGCATTTAACCTTTAGCACTCTCGTATTTTATGACTGTATTTTCTTTTCTTTTTCTCTTAATTTAAAAAGAAATGATTCTGTATTTTAAAAAATCTGCTTTGTAAACTCTATTAGATAAATGGAATATGGTCATATTAATGTCTAGCCAAAAAGAGTAATAAACCTGTTCCATTCTGTTTAGCATACCATTTGTTACAATAGAGCTTTTTGTTAAAATTCAACATACCGGAAATATATTTTATTGACCCACACTAAAAGTACTGTGAAACTCCTAGATAAACAAATTATATGTATGAAGAATAGACATTGAATACACATGCATAGAAAATGAATATAAATTATCTTCTAACATGGGACACTTATCCTGATTATTTAAATTATTTAGCGAGAATGGTAGTTGATTAAGAGGAACTGCAATAGACTAAGAGGAACTGTAGTACATTAAGTACATCCTTACAAACTTACAAAATAAGTTTAGCAGAAGTAGAAATATAGAGAATAAATAGTTTGGGAAATCTAAAGAACTAATTGTCAGTTCAACAGTATAATATCTTTGGATTTATACAAAAAGTCATTCAGAAATAGATACAATTTCTTGCTTCATGTTGGATACAGATGGGAAATCCAATGGACAGTCCAGATAAATGGGAGAAAAAGTGTATGAGGTCAAAGATTATACTAAGAACCTTTGTCTTATACGTTGATACAGCCCTTCTCAGAGCTGTAAAGGATAGAAATATCAACTATCCTCTCTTTTCTTTTTCAATCACTGAAGTTACAGAGAGAGAGTTCCTTAGCTCAGCATAAGAGGATGGTTTGCGAGAAAGAGAAACCTAATATTTGTCTGTGGGTGTCAGACCTTCCAGAATGTAAACCTCTAAATAGAAATGATCCTTGGCTCCATTTGTTGGGAAAGGTCTAGTTCATTAGAAGACAAGTATATTGTGATAATGCATACCCAGAACTGAGAATTGCACAATAATGTTCAAATTTTCCTTCCCTTAACTGACTCCCATTGCTGCCTCCCCTCCCCCCGATGACCAAGCAAGTTCAAGCAAGATGTTTTCAGAAAAGACACTTCAGATGTAGGTTGGTATTGCAGCTGTCTTCTTCTCCCAGCCAGGTGACTTTGAAGCAGCATCTTAGGGAGATACAACGGTTACTTTCGGTTGCCCCCAAGCATTCCCCCTCCCATCCACTCTCCCCAGAATTCATGGTAGATTGTCACCACCGGGTAGTGAAGCACACAAGTAAGCATAATGTGGCAGCTGACAGCAAGTGAGTAAATGCCGGGGAATGGGGTGATGAGTTAAAACAAATAATAGACAAAAAACAAAAACATTATCTCACCATCTGCTTCCCTATCACCATCAATATTCAAAGAAATCTATTTCACTGCCCATCATTCACTCCTGTGGGATCTGAGAAAAAAAAAAAATCAGATGAATTCTAATCCTGCTCTAGGTGAAAAGCTAACTGGACGACCTTCTTGTGCTTTAAAAAAATAATTAAAACAAAAGCATTTTTGTTTTATTTTTGAAGGATTATTTACTTTCTGATTGCAACACCATATTTGTTCCTGTGTCCTGAGCCTTAGTTCATTTGTAACTTTTAAAATGAATGTTTTAATCATCTTTTTAAAAACATTCTTCGGGTTGTAGTAAAAAATTCTTCCAGCTTCACCACAGAACGTTGCCTTACAATTTCCTCACAAGGAGCAGTTGTCTGGAGTACTTTTGGGAAATCTCAAAGTCTCAACTAATCCAGAAAGGAATTATTAAGGTCCACTTGCCAGGATTTTCTTTTGTTGCTGTTGTCAGCTCTGTATTTTTCACAGACATCTTCATTTCACCATTTCCCTCCTGTTATTTAGATAATGCTTGTTAATCATTAAGAAAGAAAGAATAATCTGCATAAAGCAACATCTTATATTCAAAACCAGCTAAAGAGATTCCTTGAACTTCATGAGATTGCCTTATTAGTTAGAACAAATGTTCCAACACCAAATTAGAAATCAGATAAAATAAAGAACATTCTTTCAGGGCTTCACGTTGCATTTTAATTAGTGGTGAAATAATCCCATTAGTAACTACACAAGTAGAAGGATTAAGATAATGAATTATAATCCAAGAAATACATTTTATGGGGTAGTTTGCTCTTATTGAAATGAAACTCCACTTTAAGCTTCCATGCAACCCTATTTCCCCCTAGCATTATCATCCTTCTCCCCCCAAGTTTTTGCCTGATTTTGCATTAATTTGATTTTCAGTGAGAGAAAATAAAATGTTCCTAGATAATCATTATTACTGACTTGACTTCAGACAACTCTAGATCCTACATACTTGCAAATATATTGAAGGCTGGGTGTGAAACTTAATCCAGCATACAAAATTACCATACTATCCCTCAATATTACATCTCTATTCATAATTTTCAGTTTTAGCCCTTGCCCTTAAGGCATCAGGGTAAAAACTGGGAGACTATGACTTCCTTCCTGCCTTTAGCATACAGCTGCCTACATCATCGGTCCCCAACCCTTGGTCTGTCAACCATCACTAGCCCCCAGAAACTGGTCCATGCAAACTAGTGAAGCCCCACCCATGGGATGCAGGCAGTACCTGAAACCATGCCCTCTCCAGTCCATGGAAAAATATCTTCCCACAAAACTAGTCCCTGGTGCCCCAAAAATTAGGTGCCACTAGTCTAGATGACTTTGGGCAAGTCACTCCCAATTTTAGAAATAATTTATTGCAAACAACTTCTAAAATCTTTCCAAGAAAACTGTCCAGCCAGTTGGGATACGACTCAAAAACAAAGGAAATAAATGAAAATCTATAGTTTTATCAGTTTCTGTTAAAAATTCTATAGCTATAATCAATTTCTTTTCTGGGCATTAAATAGATTTTTCTATAAAGATATGCACATTTAAAGTGGACCAACTCAGAATAACAAGACAGTTATGATGATCACTGTTGCAATAATACTAGTAAAGATAATAAAATGCCTTCCTTAAATAAAAGACAGGGTTTATTTTTTTTCAAACATTATTACAGCATGATGGAGCAGTCCAAGGGCCATTTTGTTCATCACCAAGATGCAAGACTAAAGGAGTAGTGTTATCTGCCATCTCCTTCCTAGTGATTCATAGCAATTTTGTTATTTTCACAGAGCCAACGGATCAAGTCAACATATTTACTAAAATATCCATTATGGTATTTCCTTCAAAAATCCAAAAAATTTCTTCTTCCTTTATATGAGTACAATGTGCATACAGGCAGTATATATGTAAAGTTAATGTGCATTACTTTATAGTTATTTAAACTTAACTGCATCTAGCCATTCAGTTTAAAGAGATCATTCTGAAACGCTTTATAATTCCTTTTGGTTATTACCATCCTTAATAAACTACTTGTTTATTTTAACTCTGCTTTTCTTATTTTTTTAAAGCAGCCTGTCATTCATAAAAAGGGCCCTGTTAATCTCTTATTACTAAATTGATTCTTTGATAAGAAACTTTCTCAAAAGGGTTTTGAAGTATATTTATTTTAAAAGTTTTTTTTTTAATTATTTATAGTTAATGGCCAGCAAACTAGTTAAAGCACCAAATTAAACAACATCTAAAAGCAGGCTGAGATACAATAAAATCTAAGGACCTGTCAGTTAAAATTTACATGCAAGGAAAATGAACAAAATAAAACAGAGGAAGACAAAATAGATACAAAAACAATAAATTTAAACTAAAAGAATAAAAAGCCTTCCTCATTTTATTGTTCCAAGATTAATTCAATTTCAGCCTTTTTATGGTAATATCTGCCAATTAGAACTTTGCAGCTCTATTCATGACAATAGGATTATAGCCTGAAAGTAGGAAATCAACCATCTTTCCTTTATTGGAAGTTTGAACTCTTCATAGATACATCAGCATGTCAGTTCTTATAGCAGAAACAATGGCCAGAATGAACCTGAAAATCCTGGTATACAATATTAAGGATCAGTTCCTTTCTTCTACATTTTAACTGGTTAAGAGCTTAAGAGCCACGGTGGTGCAGTGGTTAAAATGCAGTACTGCAGAATACATCTGCTGACTGCCAGCTGCCTGCAATTTGGCAGTTCAGATCTCACCAGGATCTCAAGGTTGACTCAGCCTTCCAGCCTTCCAAGATGGGTAAAATGAGGACCCAGATTGTTGGGGGCAATAGGCTGACTCTGTAAACCACTTAGAAAGGGCTATAAAGCAGTATGACGTGGTATTTGCAATTAAATACCTATTGCTATTAAATAGGTATTTTAAAAAAAAACTTCTATTGCAATTTAAAAAAAAACAAAACTTCAGAAATTTGGCTATTTTTCCTTTTGTGCAATGCATTCTAATTTTTCTTTAGCACAGCTCCTCCATCTGTGTAGTTGATAGTTCTCTTTTTAAAAAATTGTTGCTAAACTTATTGGTCCAATTAGACATTATCTTATTGGTCTCTTTAATAGTTGACATCACGTTGGCTACCTCCTTCTAAATACGTATGAGGAACAAATTAGATATCTTTTTTTGGTACAAGATCAGCATTTTTCACATTTGAGTTCTTTAAGAATAACAATAGGTAGGTATCATAAGGATTTGGTGGATTCTTATTCTATTATTCATCAAAAAAGTTGCAGATTATCTTTTCTTGTTGCTTCATTTGGTCAAGCTTTTATGATTTCCTCCTTGAGTATGATAGTGTAGGTAAGATAGCTACTAAATACACATAGAATTTACTTTAAGAAACTAAAACGTTGTAGTAGATGATACAGTTATTGTTGTGCAAAAACGGTTGCTGTGGGTTTTTATGGATAAAGTATACTGTTATTCTTTGTGTACAGATTTGTTTTGTAAATAAATCTGTATAAATACCATGTATGAAATGCTACTTTTTCTTCTTATGCCATATCCTTCATCGGATGTTGACGATCATGTTGGCAATCCTATTTTTGTCAACAACCGCATGAAAAAGTGGTGAGTTTTGTCCAAACCGGTCCCTTAGGTTTTGAAGCACTGATGTTCTTCTTCTGCCTGGATCTCATTTGCCTTCAAGTTTTCCTTGGAGGATTAAGTGAAAGATGCCGTATTTTTCTGGGTGTCGCATGTCCAAAAGATTTTAACTTTCACTTTTTAATGGCTTTGATGATTTTCCTTTGCTTTCCAAGGCGGCTTATTATCTCCTCATTTGTGATTTTGTCAACCCAGCTTATACATAACAGCCGTCTGTAAATCCAAATTTCCAGTTTCTTGAAGTGGTTTTCTTCTTGGAGCAGGATAGAAAAAATGTAACATCTGACAATCCTGATTTTCAGTCTTAGGCTTATGTCGTGACCGCAAAAGGCCCTTTTCATTTTGAAGAAATGCTACACATGGGAAATAAGTTTCCATCCTTTTGAGATCAGGTAACAGTGTTCCATGCGCCACAATGTATTGCTGGCCACATGGCCTTAGAAGCATCTTCAGACAATGCTGGTCCCTTGGCTAGGAAACAGAGAGAAAGAAGCCCCCCAAGTCAAATATGACTGGCCAGGGGTTACCATTTAATTTTAATAGCTGGTCTTTATAGTTTATAGTCTTTATAGAAGTAGACTACAGCCAATCTCTACAGTGGTGTCTGATAATTCAAAGCCAAATATTTTTTGTTTGCATAATCTGTGAACAACTACTTTCAAAGAACACCCAGTGTATTTCGTTTTTCATGTTTATTTTTTGGTTGCATGAACAGGAACACTCAGCATGGTCTCCTATGTGCTTTAGGCAAAGTATTCTTAGGAAATAGTTGCTTGAGATGTGATTGTACAATCACATTTATCGTTTTCATGTCAGTGTTTCCTAGGGCCAAGATGATAATCAATTATTCTGGCTGATTTGTAGAAGGATCAGAATAACTTACCATTTATATTAAGAGATGATGGATGCTGTTTTTATTTTTCCTGCCAAAAAGCAGATATGTTGACTAGCTAGAGCCAAAAACTATTGAGCGTAAGGAATAGGAAGCATAATGCAGATATAGAACTTGGCTCCATAACAATCCATCTGGATTAGGATTGTGCATTGTCAGGCTATACCAGGGATCAGCAACCCACGGCTCTGGGGCCGCATGTGGCTCTTTCATCCCTTTGCTGTGGCTCCCTGTCGCTCAAAATATGCATCACAATCGCCAATGTGTGATACCCACTGGCACACGATTTATTGAGCTTTTCTAACCCCGGTAGGCCAAACATGGATAAATCCAAGAAAAGAAAACTTTCAGAAGAAAACAGAACATTTAATTCAACTACATATGCTAATTTTGTGGCCGTTCAGTAAATAGTCAGGCACGGGAAGGGTTTTATGGCTCCCAGTGTTTTCTTTTTGTGGGAAATGGGTCCAAATGACTCTTTGAGTGTTTATAGTTGCTGACCCCTGGAGTATACAAAGTAACTCTTTTTTGTACCAAGTCTGTTCTGATATATTCAAGGCAATTTTGTCATATTTTTTTATGGTGAAGCAGTGAAGGTTAGAATAATTTTCCCACAATCTGGCCATAACAAGAAATTTTCTCTACTCATAAGCAGGGTGCAACCAATGGCCCTTTGCATCATTGCATGTCAAAATATCCATCCTCCCTTCAGCTTATTAAATTTAGTTTCCCATTACTAAAACATCGACTTCCCTTCTTTAGATATTGTGGGATAATCAGGGTCTTTTGCAGTGGGAAAAAAATAGAATTCTATGGCAGACAGATGGAGAATATAAGCACACACACACACACAACTTTAGCCAAGGGCAGGTGTTTGTTTTTAAGTGCTATTTCTAAGAAGAAGAGGTGTAGGTTTGTTGACACTGTTTGAACCCTGAGACTTCTCAACAATTCTCCAGTTGAGTCATCTTGATTCAGTTTATCTCATTTTCTATCCATTGCAGGAAGCCAACTTACATTGCTTGAGGTCATCACCAATAGCAACTGTTTTCCAATTTTGGTGATAGTGGCAGTGAATAAACTCACGGCAGCATATGGAAAACCCAGTAATAGTTTTTCCTGCTTGAAGTAAATATGGCAGTGTTACTAACTGCAATCTTATTCCAATGTAAGCTATCAGTACAGTTCCAATTGATTTTAACAGCACTAAACGACAGTCTTTTATTCTCAGTCAATCTTTTTTTATCCTCAAACAGAAATAAAAACAGTGCCTATGAACAACTTAAAAAGACGATGTATCTTATTTTGTTTCCCTGAAATATATATATTTTTGTAACCACTTATAGGCATAACATTTTTAGCTGGTGCTTTGCATTGACAAACAAGAGATACCTCAAGTTATATCTTTACCTCATAAACCTTTCTCTTCCTAAAATATATAAAATAGGATCATAACTTTTTCCCCTTCTTGAATTGCATGGGCATTTAAATCCATTACTATTTATTTTATGTGCAACTAGCTGGATATCCGTGCTTTGCTACAAAACTATGTGATCGGGCTTGATACTTAAAGCTTGAAAATTAATATAGAATGTGCAATCCCTTAGCATCAGATCATGTTAATATAAGGCAACTGGCAGTTGGAACAGAGTTCCTTTCAGGTGGGGTGGGGGAGTAGAACATCTAACTCCTTAGCATTGACGTGTGTTAATATAATACTGTATAAGAAATACTGATGATCTGATGGTCATTTCAACAAATCCTTTCTTAGTGAGCACCTAGAAGACAAGAGGAAAATATGTGCCGAATTTCACGTTTGTAGGCCTTACAGTTCTGGAGATTTTGTAATGAGTGAATGGTATTTGACTTTTATATAGATAGATTAAGAATAGTCATTGATACCCCTGTTCCACTTCATGGCTAAGGAAGGGAATAGATCAAAACTTTTGGTTGTAAAATTCTGCTTTGTGTGTATTTCTGTGGGGTTTTTTTTGGTTTTTTGGTTAAGTTTATTTATAGGCCGCCCTTTTCCCTGAGGGGACTCAGGGCGGCTTACAACTTATATAGGAAGGGGAAACATACAATGACATATAGGACAATATATAATTAAAAGAGTAAAGCAACATTCATTCAACATTCGGGCGGGGATGGATTATAATCTTTAACCCCAGGCCTGACAGGATAGCCAGGTCTTGAGGGCTGTGCGGAAGGTCTGGAGGGTGGTGAGGGTACGAATCTCCACGGGGAGATCGTTCCAAAGGGTCAGAGCTGCTACTGAAAAGGCTCTCCTCCGTGTAGTTGCCAGTCGACACTGACTGGCAGATGGAACTCGGAGGAGGCCCAATCTATGCGATCTAATGGGTCGTGAGGAGGTATTTCTGTGTTAGAAGAATACTGAGTTCAGTAAGGGATTATTGAAAAAAGTTACTACCATAATTTTAAAGCTATCTCGGCAACATAGAAGAAAATACTTTGGCACTTAATTATATCTCATACCTTTTTATTCAACAAGATCTAAAGCTTTATTGATTTATTAATGTTTAAATGAAACATTAATACTGACATTTGTTCATACAGAGAATAGGAACTTGCTGAAAAGCCACTGTACAATATTATCTTGACGTGTTTACTTCTCTTTGCCTCTCAGTACATTTTCCCCAATTATGTCCAACACAGAAATCACTTCCCACCCTTCCATTTTTATTTTTTAAGCACTATGCTTTAAGAAAATGTGGAGAATGTGTTGAGAAGAGAGCAATGATGATAGTCAATCAGATAGAAAAAGAAGTTGAATGAGAAAAAAAGATCTATCTATCTATCATCTATCTATCTATCTATCTATCTATCTATCTATCTATCTATCTATCTATCTATCTATCTATCTATCTAATCATCTTATTATCTTGCTTATCTATCTATCATTTATCTCCAAGTATCTAATTTATATGGCCACCCATCCTGAAAAGGGGACTCTAAGTGGTACATGACTACAATAAACATATAAAATAATTATTTTATATAATTAAATTTTTAAAAAATGAACATAGGGAGGGGGGAAGCTATAGTTGGTAAGTCTCTTTTTTGGATGACAAAACTTTGGAGTTGTAATCTGTTGCCTCAAACAATCCCTGTATGGATTCAAGACTTGTATTATAAAGGAGAACTTTCCTGTAAATGCAGTTTGATAATAGACCAATTACCTGGAGAGTTGATAAGCTCCTGTTTTCTGTAGTCTAGCTTTTTATTTCCTACCTCAATCAGGCGGATTAAGCTAAAGAGATAATCCATATTATTTCATCAATTTTCAAACAATTCCAAGATTTTTCAGTATGATGAAAACAAAATAAGAAACAAAGAATAAGACTTAATCACCCTACCTTTTATTTACATTTATTTATTTAGCATTTTCAAGATATATTATATTCAATTTCATCTTGGCTTGGGAAATTTTCCAAACAGAACAGGAAGGTCAGAAAGGATTTTGTAGGGCTAATGGTTCTCTAATGAATATTTCAGGGCAAATGCTTCAGGAAGAAATTAGCTGATATCAATTTCTCTCTGCCCTCCCCTCCCCTGATGTTAAAAAAAAACCTTATTCAGAGCAGTAAAGTACCTGAAAATAAATTATTTTTTAATTATTTTTTCATACTATGGAAAAGGTTGACTCTACAGTAATTCTCTGTCATATTTCTTATTCACTTAATGGTATTAGTGAAGGTTTTGAGAAGAATTAATAGTGGGAGAAAATAACATATTTTAGTCGGAGAGTCCACTCTGCCCCTTTGGCTATCCAAATAGAACAGAACAGAACAGAACAGAACAGAATAGAATAGAATAGTTGAAAGAGATCTTGGATGTCTTCTAGTCCAACCCCCTGCTTAGGCAGGAAATCCTATATCATTTCAAACAAATGGTTATCTAATCTCTTCTTCAAAACTTCCAGTGTTGGAGCATTCACAACTACCGGAGGCAAGTTGTTCCACTAATTAATTGTTCTAACTGTCAGAAAATTCCTTCTAAATTCTAAGTTGCTTCTCTCCTTGATTAGTTTCCACCCATTGCTTTTTGTCCTGTCCTCAGGTGTTTTGAAGAATAGCTTGACTCCTTCTTCTTTGTGGCAGCCCCTGAGCTATTGGAACACTGCTATCATGCCTTCCCTAGTCCTTTTTTTTTTTCATTAAACTAGATGTACCCAGTTCCTGCCACCATCATGTTATCATCCATGTCTGTGGGATTACCAGAAGAGAGATACGTAAACGAAACTGTAGTTAACAATAGACACAAAATGCCTTCAAAATATGAATGTTGGCTATATATTGTCAGTTTTAATCTATCTATATTATAGGAATTGAAATAAACTTTTGCGTGGTGGGACCCCATTTATGGAATTCTTTCCCTAGAGAAGATCGACTGTTACCCATATTAGCAGAACTTCAAGGCCAAGTTAAGACCTTCTTATTTCCCCACACTTTTAAATTGTCTTCTAGTTGTCTTTTAATTCCTAGATTTGTATATGCAGTGCTGCAGCCCAGTTTATTAGTATTATTGTTTTGATTTAATCCTTTAATCCTTTGTGTCTTTATTCAGATTGTGTTTTTAATGTGTTTCATTGTATAGCAGCCCAGAGAGCTTTGACTGTTGGGTCATTGAAATAATTAAATAGCATAAATATGTAGTTACAGAAACAGGGGGGAAAAAACCAGCTACTTGTCCAAGGAAGCTTATGAGTTAAATGTAAGCAGAAAAAAGACCAAAGAAGCAAGGCAGCAGATGGAAAGGGATCTTCTAAAGTTAGCAGGAACTTGCTGTCTCATTCAGCTTTGAAGATTAAGACCTGAATATGTAAATGACTGAAAGCAAACACGAACTATAACTTAATTAAGCATAATCAAATCAAACTGGCTTTATCCATTTTGGCAGCCAAAATAAACTGTGCCTTTTTAATGATATGACGATTGCCTTTAATACTTTTGCTAAGCTTCTTTAATAAAGACATTGTTTCCGATGGCTTGTTTACTATCTTGGAATCCTTCCCCTAGCTTTTGTTCAAGAGATTTCCTTTTATTTCTCTGCATGTTATTCATACCTGCAGCATTATCCTAAGTGGAAGAAAAAAGTAAGACAGATAGCCAATAGAACAATAGAAGTTGAGCAAAACAAGTGGTTTTATCAGTATTACTGCAATCACTGAAAATATAACTTTAATCCAGTGGTGGGATTCAAAAATTTTTACTACTGGTTCTGTGGGCTTGGCTTGGTGGGCATGGCATGGCTTGGTGGGCATGGCATGGTTTGGTGGGCATGGCATGGTTTGGTGGGCATGGCAGGGGAAGGATACTGTGAAATCTCCATTTCCTCCCCACTCCAGAGGAAGGTTACTGCAAAATCCCCATTTCCTCCCAATTAGATAGGACTCGGGAGGCAGAGAATAGATGGGGGGGGTGGGGCTAGTCAGAGGCGGTATTTGCCGGTTCTCCAAACTACTCAAAATTTCCACTACGGGTTCTCCAGAACTGGTCAGAACTTGCTGAATACCACTTCTGCTTTAATCCCAATCTATCTTTATTTAAAAATTGCAGAACTATATTTATGCATTGTTTCTATATAGAACATGTGACAGTGGTACGGGCATACCAGTCACTGCTGGATGTTCTGGAGGGCCCACCCACCTGCCCATGCTCCTTTCCTGTATTTGAGCTGTTTGGGGCTTCCGTGCACACGAATGGAGCATACGGCTCCTGCACAATGCTCCGCCGAGCAGCTGAAGCATCGCTGGCGGTAAGCATGCATGCGCAGGCTGTGCATGTGTGCATGCATGCTGCACACATTCATGCGGTGGACGCCCAGCACCGTATCGGTTGCAATGGGATCTGGATCCCACCACTGCCATGTGAGAGGGGGTTGGGGGGGGGTAAACTGTCATTCAGAAGAGTTGATGAAAACATTCAACACTTGGACAGATTTAACCATGAGGCCAACAACACCTCAAGCCCACATATGAGACCAACAACAACCCACAAATAAAAAACCATACACAACTCAGGAACTACATAAATACTATGCATAGAATAAATGAAAGCACACATTCTGCTAGAGAGAAATTCCATGAGGATGGACTCCAGCATGAGTTTGAAAGCTCAGAACCCCAAACCTCTGGTTCTGGTGACTGAGCCTGATTAGATCCTGCAGACTTAACCATAGCTTCAGCTGGGAAACAGTGACCATCCTATACCAATCCAAGTCCAAAAACACTAGAGAGTTCCTGGAAGCTTGGCTTTCTTACAAATCAGACATCAATAGTCACATAGACATAAACAACCTCCAGATAACCATGCAAAGAGAAAATGAACAAGCCGAAAGGGGGAACAAAAAAGACCAAAACACCTCCTCACTAGCAACCCACCCAGATTAGCATAGATTAACACCAAGATTAACATCAGATCGACAATGAAGAAGTAAACAATTAGCCAATCGAGAAATTGACAAACGTACTAACAATAAACAGCCCAATCAAAAACTCACCTAGACCATGCCCACCAACACTGAGAGGGCAAGCCACTAGAACATAAAATGAGAGGAAACCCCACTCCCTACTAGCACTGATGCTGTTAGTTTGGGTAAAGAAATGTCTGCAAGAAAACATGTTTGTAGAGCATCAAGGATCCCTCATTTAACCCTAATCTACAAATATTCTCTTCTATGGGTATTTTTGTTGATTGTAGATACTAAAATCCCCAATAGTGTTTGGTTCTGTTCTTTTAACATGTCACTTTCTGGGTATCATTCTACAATTTTTTATTTGTGCATTCACTAATTTATATCACATACTGAATATTCACATACTAACCACATGTACACTAACATCCAATGCACAAGACATATGTTTTAAATGGGAAATGTAGAGCAAGAGTAATTAAATATTGTATCACACACAAACACACATACCTCATTTTAAGGAAACATTAAAATGCAATTTTGAATTTCCTTCCAAAATACATATAAAAAAACATGTGCATACACTAAAAATAAGATATATATTTTGCATAATTGTTATCATTTTCTTTTCGATCTAATAAATTTGCTAGCAATAGCAAACAGCTAGCAGCTAAAAATTCATAGCCCAGCTTAACAGATGAATCAATGGATACTTTTCAATGAAAAAAATATGAGAGCAATTGCATGTAATAACTGTGGAGGACCTAATTAGTCTTAATAGGAAATACGCCTAATGGTATAACGTTTTGCTACATTTCTTTTCCAAGAGTGGATTGTATTATTATTTTTTTAAAGGATCCAATTCATATGAATTGGAGCCTAGAAAAGGAAATGTATCTGTTAGCATGAGCTCCATCTTGTATGTATATATGTATGCATGCAGCAGGGGTGGGTTTTTTGCCCATGCGCAGCGCACGCATGCGTACTAGCGTCTGTGCGATGCTCCAGCTGCTCCTGGAGGATCGCACAGGCGCTGTATGCGTCCTGCGCATGTGTGGAAGTGCAGAACTCGTCAAAACTGGGTAAGGAGTGCGGGCGGGCGGGTGGGCGGGCCAGTCGCCGTTCCCGGAAGTTACTTACTTCCGGGTTCGCCGACCAACCGGTTCGCAGGGACCGCCGCAAGCCGGTTGAAACCCACCCCTGGCATGCAGGCATGTGTATATATATATATACACATATATACGTGTGTGTTTGTGTGTCCTGTTAGACTAGATGACAAGCAGCAGAAATATTATAAGGATGTAGAATTTTATGTACCTTCTTGAATAAAATTAATATGATGTAATTGCTGATTATGATCATCTTCATGATCATGATATAAGCAACAACAACATACTTTCTGTTTTTCTTGGTTTCTTTGTTTTTTTTGTTTTTAATGGTAGGTTGTTTGGTTCAATCAGTTCTTCCTCTAAATAAATAAATAGTGGCAGTTTATCCCTGGCTTTCAAATTTCCTTCAAACTTAATTTCCTTTTAACTTTCTTTCCTGAAAAACCATGTGGATGCTTTATTTATTTATTTTTAAGGAGAAGACTGAACTCAATAGGATTTGACCTAAAGACTTAGTAAATTCCCTGCAGTGCAGAAGGATTTAAGTTGATCAGCAGTTTATGCTTATCTACATGCACGGTAATTTGTTTAAAGATTATATTTAGATGAGCTAATTAATGCATCTTCATTTATTAAATTAATTTATTTCTATAGTTAAAGTGCAGTAGCTTATAACATGATTGAATTGTTCAGGTCACACTACTAACTGAGGGCTAATTAGATTTAATGAGACTCTCTAGGGTTCCATTTATTTGTGTCTGATTAATTTTAACCAACAGGACACTTTTACAAGGGGAAACAGTCCAGCCCCAAACAATCCAGTCCTGGTTTTGCTCATTAACATGAATTGACTTTAGGTGGATAGCTCTGCAGAAATCTTGGCTGCATCAAAATTATTTTATGAATTAATAATTCTGCGAGTAACGTGCAAGCTACATAAGTCGCAAAAGTTCATTATTACATGCCCATATCCCTTCTTGGAAATGGGGTAGGAACAAGGACCCAAGTTTCCAATGACTACAATCTATTTCCACTTTCTTGCCAATCTGTCACTACATTCAGTTTTGGTCACCACAATGTAAAAAAGATGTGGAGACTCTAAAAAGAGTGCAGAGAAGAGCAACAAAGATGATTAGGCGACTGGAGACTAAAACATATGAAGAACGGTTGCAGGAACTGGGTATAAAAAGTTTAATGAAAAGAAGAACTAGGTGAGACATGATAGCAGTGTTCCAATATCTCAGGGGCTGCCACAAAGAAGAGGGAGTCAAACTATTCTCCAAAGCACCTGAGGGTAGGATAAAAAGCAATGGGTGAAAACTAATCAAGGAGAGAAGCAGCTTAGAACTGAAGAGAAATCTCCTGACGGTTAGAACAATTAATCAGTGGAACAACTTGCCTCCAGAAGTTGCAAATGTTCCAACACTGAAAGTTTTTTTAAAAAATAAAGTTGTTTTTTTTTTTTTTTTTTTGTTCTCTATATACAATTACAGGTATACATCCATATAGTTATTATTCTTTTTTTACATTCATGGTTCTTATACATTTGTCATTCCATTTATAAAATTATAATATTCCATTTGGGCTGCTTTGTTAGCATCCCTCGCCTGTTTTGACACCATCTTATTCTCTCTTTCTTTTCTCCCTCCCTCCCTTCTCTACTTTCTTCCTTCTTCTTTTCCCTTCCTTCTTCCCTTACCTCTCCCCTCCTCCTCTTTTTCTCTTCCCCTTCCTACCCTCGCTCCTTCTCTCTTTCTCTCCTTCTCCCTTCCATCTCCCTCTCCTACTCTCTATCTTCCTTCTCTCTTCCTCTCATCTCATCTCCTCTCTTCCTTTCTCTCCCTCCCTCCTTCTCTACTTTTTTCTTAACTCCCCTCCTTCTTCCCTTACCTCTCCCTTACTTCTCTCTACCCCTTCCCCTTCCTATCCTCTCTCCTTCCATCCATCTCCCTTCCATCTCCCTTTCCTCACCTCTCTCTTCCTTCCCTCCTTTTCCTCTCATTTCCTCTCGTCCTCTCTTCCTTTCTTTTTCTATTGTTGTAGGTGTCTCTTCCAGCTCTTAATTTATATTTTCTTGGGGTGCTATTTCCGCAAACCCAAAAATCATTGAATATCATTTCTTGTTCCTTTTCCTTCCCTCTCTCTCTCTCTCTCTTTTTTTTTTTTTTTTTTGGACAGACAAAGACAGACAACCTCAATTGCAATTGCATATAAAATCACAAATTATCAATCTAGTATATATACTGTGTATATTCATTATTATAATTGAACATCATTTATTTGAGCATAATTATTATTTCTTAATTTTGAATGAAATATTCTAGGTATTGCATTTATTTATATTATAACAATTCATTACATCATCCTAAATCTATTCAATGATGATATACCTTTGTATTGTTATCTGTATTATTCTATTATTCTTATATTATAAACATTCTCCAATATTTTTCATTTCCATGTTTTTTTTTTAATCTAACCACTGGTAAAGTAAGTCCCATATCTTATAAAATTGTTCATCTTCTTGTTCTCTAATTTCAAATGTCAATTTACTCATTTCAGCAACTTCCATTATTTTCTGAATAACTTCCTCCTGCTTTGGTATTTTCTCATTTTTCCAATTTTTTGCAAATACAATTATAACTGCCGTTAACACATTTACAATAAAATATTTCAAAACTCTATTGTAAGTTTCCGATAATATTCCCAATAAAAAAAATCTCAGGTTTAAAGTCTATGTTTCATTTTTTCCAACCAAGTGTGGATTTTAGTCCAATATCTTTTAGCTTCTACATATGTCCACCACATGGTAATATGAACCCGGTATCTGATGACATTTCCAACATTTTTCTGATTTGCCCTTGAACCTTTTTGCTATTCTCGCCGGGAGTAAAACATCTTATACAAGTTTTCTTTATATGCTGTTGAAATTGTCATTTTATAATTTGGTGATCATATTTTTTGCATTTCTCTAAATCAATTCCATGACCAAAATTTTCCCCCCAAGCAATCATAGATTCTTTAACTTGTTCTTCTTCTAGTTTAACCTCTAATAAATATCCATATATATATTTTTAATCACCTTTTCATCAGTACCTATCAGAATTTTATCCAAGTCAATCATTTGATCATAAAAACCTTCTATTTTAAAATCTTTATCATATCTAAAATGTATTTGCGCAACACTGAAAGTTTTAAAGATGTTAGATAACCATTTGTCTGAAGTGGTGTAGGGATTCCTGCCTAAGCAGGGGGTTGGACTAGAAGACCTTCAAGGTCCCTTCCAACTCTTCTATTCTATTCTACTCTATTCTACTCTATTCCACTCCATTCCACTCCATTCCATTCCATTCCATTCTATTCTATTCTATTCTATTCTATTCTTAACCTGTTTCTCCTGAGTGCAAGACTAAAGGAGATGATCAACATGGATAGTTGATTTCCATTACAAAGACCTGAAGATATATCTAATGAGAACATGATCGCCATGGTGGGCTCCTAGGAGATCTTGTCCACAGTTAATGCAGAAATTTTTTCAATGCACAGATTTTCTAAATATCATGCAAAATTGTCTTGTATGGCAAACATTGGGTCAATAACCACTGGGATTGCCATGGCTGGTTTATGCCATAATCTTTCAATCTAACTTTTCAGATCTTGATAGTTGATGATCTTCTCCAATTATTTGTTTTCTGATCTACAATCCCCTGGTTTTGCCACATCAATTAGCCACATTTTTTTAAAAAAACTACGGTTATACTGTATGTGATACATTATGGGTCAAGATTTTATCAATCTCTATTCAGAAATACCAGAAAATTTTCACCTGCTCATTTAAAAAAAATAATCAATGTTCCCACCAATTGCTGATACCTGACAACTTTTGCAGATATTCCAATGAATCATTTTGATGACTGTGTTATGTTGTTGATTATAATCAGCTTGGGTGATCTTCTTGCTCAAGCTAGAGTTTATTATCTACAGTTTCTTCTGCTTCTTTCCACATACTGCACCTTGAAACATTTGATGATTTTTTTTTATTCTGGCCTTGATTGCATTTGTTCACACAGCTTGCTCTTAAGCAGCCAAAATCAAGCCTCGAGATTCTTTTTCTTTTTTAAAAAAAAATATTCTACTTGTAAGCCATTTCAAGGTGTTTTCATAATCCACTTTCTCTTCAATCTTTATTGGTATTATTTTGTGCATTATTCTTATGTAACTAATATTACTGTGGATATTTTAACATATTGTGTGTATTATACATTGCCTAGGATAATTTGAATGTAGCAGGAGATATGTGTAATAAATAAAAATAGTCAAATAAAATACAAGTAAAATAATTTTCAAAAGAAGAACATTTGATATGTACTGTATTTCTTTTTCTTTTTTTAAAAAAAAAAGAAGTTTAGACCTTCTATGCACCTAAAATTCACCTTCCAACTTACTGAGCTTTCTAAATCCAAAAAACAAAAGAAAAAGAATACAACTTCCTTAGACTTTATCTGAAATAGTTAAAAGACTATTGCTTATTGTTTTAATGTATTTTCATGCACCAGCAACATCATTTTAGAATAACCAGCAGATAATATACCAGGAATATAATTACAATGGGGAAGCTAATGAATCTTAGAAGACTTTCTATTTATGAAACTCTGTTAATCCAGATATACATTATAAATGTGTGTATTTCATAGATAAGAATTGTATGTAAATACAGTTCCCACAGTAAACATGAGTTAAGATAATACACATAAATTCAGTTTAATGAAACTCACAAGAATTTGCAAGAGAAAATGATCTTCCATAGAATGAATTTAAAATAATGACAGTGGCTGGGCGGGATGTAAATCAGCGTAAGTAACAAGCATAAGAAAATTAATCTTCCTACAGAAAGATGTTTTAAATTGTTTTCCTGCTGTGTATACTAACCCAGAAATAAACCATTTTGTCACTTATAAAAAGTGTAAAATAAAAATACCACCCAGAATCGGGATCTCTTGGTTCAGCAACTATCAAAAGGACACTGCTGAATTTGTTGAATTTGTTGTGTTAACCAGTTTCCGAACAAGGACTCTGCGAACATGTGATCCAGTGGTGGGATTCAAATATGTTTACTACCAGTTCTGTGGGCATGGCTTGGTGGGTGTGACACGGGAAGGATACTGCAAAATTCCAATTTCCTTCCAATCAACTTGGTGCTCGGGAGGCAGAGAATAGATGGGGGCAGGGCCAGTCAGAGGTGGTATTTAACGGTTTTCTGAACTACTCAAAATTTCCACTACCAGTTCTCCAGAACTGGTCAGAACCTGCTGAACACCACCTCTGGTGTGGTCCCTAGAGGCCATCTCCATTTCCTCAAATAAAAGGACTTATCATTACATAATCACAGACTAGAATAATCAAAGCATAAGATCTACATAGTGGAGTCATATGTGATCAAGTGATCTTTAAAAGTGATACTGTATTCGAAAAAAATCAATGGGATTCAGTGCTCAATTGTTCACTTTATGTTGGAAACACCGCAATATGCAAAGTGATATGAATGAAATGTCTTGGAACATATTAAACTGAAAACTTTACCCACATTAAATCAACATGAATGCATACGTTGGGCTGATTCCTTATAAGAATCAGGTATACATTGGGAGTGGGAATGGTAATGAATTTATCTGTAGAACTTCTACAGAGCCCTAGTGGCACAGTGCAGTATTGCAGGCTAACTCTGCCCATAGCCTGGAGGCTGAAGGGCTCAAGGTTGACTCAGACTTCCATCCTTCTGCAGTTGTTGGGGGAAAGAGTGGTGTGGTGCAGGGGTGGGTTCCTGTATCAGTTGGTACTGGTTCACTGTGCATGTGCGCGCTGGCTCGTGAATGCACAGTTGACTAAAAATTGTTCAGAAACATTCCAGAAATGGCAGAAGAGACTGGGGAACTAGTTCAGGGGCGTGGCCGGCCTGGGTTGCTGCTGGTTCTGTGACCCAGGCCAAATCACCACTACTGGTTTGGCCGAACTGGGCCAAACTGGGAGCAACCCACCTCTGGTGTGGGGGCCTAGAGGTGGAGTTCTCACCTCACAATCAGGAGACTGTGAGTTCGATCCTAGGTAGAGGCATATTTCTCTTTCTGGGCACACTGAGAATATCTGCTGGGAAAAAACTCCACATTGGTGACAGACAGGGAATCCGGTCAGTAAACCACTAGCTCCATTCAGTTGCCCAGATTCCACCCCAATGCAAGGGATTATGAGCTAATTAAAGGAGGAGGATGATATTGTTGGAGGCAACATGCTGAGATAGTAAATTGCCCAAAAGGTGGTCTAAAGTACTATGGGTTGGTATATAAATTTAAGTGTTATTGCTATTATTAATGACACTTTCTGAAACATCAAATGATCACCTGGAATTTCCAGCCTTGAGAGATTCCATTATCACCAAACACTTATATTTAGTGAAACTTGCTCTGATCTTCAAACAAATAAATGTGAATAATATGACTGCTTTTTATAGTCCAAGGCTGATATGTAAATGAAGACAATATTACAACACATAATATTGTGCCCAAGTCATAAGGAAATTTAATTTAATTTATAGAAAACTTTCTTCTGCAGATTCCACCCACACACCTTGGTTTATATGATTTGTTAAATATTGTTAATGACTTGTGTTTTGAAACAGGTAGTTAGAGAGATCTGGTCTAGAACTAGACATTCATTTGTTATATCATAGATGAATGATTTGTAACTGTTAAACATCAATGTATTAGCACTCATTAAACTAGACTTTATTTTATATCTTAATGGCAGTGGCTCACTCGTGCTAAGGTCTAGTCTCCAAAAGATAGGGAGAGATAGGATAAAGAAAGTGTTAGGGCTGTAACAGCAACAATAATTGATTAAATTGATATTATCAATTTAAAGCCCTTTCACTCTTGTCAAATTAAAATTAAAATGGACAACTTCAGGGAGGTCTCCAAAATTTTCAGTCTTCATGCAACAGTGGCATTTCAGCTTGGTCTTCGCTGTGATGTGGGAACATTTAAAACAGACCTCCTAGCCTTACAACTCAAAATGTGTTAAGCTAAGGAATGCAATAATTCTCGGTCAGCAACTGATTGCTATGCTAGACAGAAATCTTATGAAACATGATGCCTACACATTTGAGTAATCTATAATAGTTGGGAAGGGTAATTTAGCATATAGCTGTTGATACAATATGAACACGATTCCCCATAGATTCCAAATCAGACAGACTGGTTGACTTCTAACACCTTTGCTTCCTTATCTTTATTCTGTGACTACATATTTCAGAAAAAAAATAGATAACCACCTTTTTCTGCTATTGCAAAGTATGCAGTTCATCTTTAAAACAGAGCTGGCCACTAATGCATTTCCTTCGTTAACATGCTTATCACAAGCTTCTAAAGAGAGAGAACAAACCATTGTGTTTGGGCCAGAGACCCCAAATAATACCAACAGGCTAACCTGTCTGGCTCTGAAAGTACGTAAGTCACATGGTATTTAAAACCAATAGCAACATTTGTAAGAATAAGGATGCAGAATTTTGTACTTGAAGTTTTCGTTTAAACTCTGGGAGTTTAAATAGTACTTAGAGTACTATTATTGAAACTTATGGGAGTTTAAAAAGGTCATTTAATTAGGGTTGTTATATCTGTCTGTCCGTCCGTCCATCCATCCATCCATCCATCCATCCATCCATCCATCCATCCATCCATCCATCCAAGGGTGGGATAAAAAAAGATAGCGGTGGTGATGGCGGCAACCCAGGAACTGGTTCACGGGCATGGCCAGCCTGGGTTGCTGCCGGTTCTGTGACCTAGGCCGGCATACCACTACCAAACCCTTTCAGCCAAACCCTATCTATCTATCTATCTGTCTGTCTGTCTGTCTGTCTGTCTGTCTGTCTGTCTGTCTGCCTGCCTGCCTGCCTGCCTGCCTGCCTGTCTGTCTGTCTGTCTATCATCTATCTATCTATCATCTATCTCACTAATCACGCATCATCCAATCATCCTTCCATTCATCTATTTATCCATTCATTCATCTATTCATTCATTCATCCATCCATCCATCCATCCATCCATCCATTCATCCTCTCTCTCTCTCTCCTATCTATCTATCTATCTATCTATCTATCTATCTATCTATCTATCTATCTATCTATCTATCTATCTATCTATCATCTCTTACAACCTTATTAAGAATAGCACTGATACAGAGTAGGTTTCTAACAGCTTACACACAGTTTTAGGGAAAAATATCTCTTGAGACTCAGTAATTTTATTTATTAACTTTTGCCTTGTTTTTTATAAATATGTCCCTGCAGTATATCTACTTACCTGTCTATCCACTCACCTGCTTGGTCATTTGTTGATGCTGTGTATAAGAAACATAGAACAGCAAGAAAGCATATTGACATCTAAGGGGAAAACATGGAATCTGATCCCAGATACTGTCAGCAATGAACCAAATCTATTAGAAACCAAACCCATTAGAGCTGAATTAAATGGAGCCTTAATGAAGGGTGTATTATGTTTGCAAGAAACTAAGGAGGCATGTTTCTGTCCAAGTGAAAATCACTGAGTTGGAAAAAAAATAAGGCTGAAATATTAATAATGTGTTGAAGAGCTTTGATAGATAATAAACATAGAACTCTTCTAGACAGTGAGATTTTGCTTTGAACTCCGAAGCCGCATCAGTCATGAGAGTGAAGATATGAAAGTTGCATTTTATAACCCCAATTAAAAATGTGAAATTTCCATCTGATTATAGCACCCTATCTGACCATTAAAAGAACACAGACCATATTAAAAATAAAACTTAGAAACATGCCAATGAAGAATTTAAACTATCTTTTGTTAAAAAAAAATTTTTAAATTGCTGCAATGATTTTTCTCCTTCTAGCATATCACTATGTTGCCATATAGTCCTCTGTTATAGAGGAAAAGGTTTTCTTTCAAAGAAGAAGAAGAAGGAGAAGGAGGAGAGCAAAGAGAAATGTGATTTGATTTTAAATTATCTACTTGTAGTTACAAATCTGGAAATTGGCATTATCTCATTAGCTACAATGTGTGTGAAAGAATTTCCCTAAGGATGGGCTTCAGCATGAGTCCAAAAACTTAGAAAACTAAACTTCTAAAATCTATGTTTCAATGGATGAGTTGACCTTATCTGGATTATTCTGATTCAGAATTCTTGGAACTTTTTGAGCTTGGTGAAAGGGAAGGGAAAGGGAGGGGAGGGAAATCTTTTCCACTATATATTTTTTGGAAATTCAGTCTACATATTGGAAACAGTCCTAGCTTACTTGTAGATTTTGTGATTTTTATTTATTTATTTAAAATTAATTCACATTTGAGGAAACTTGTAGAAATATTATTTTGTCTAGTATACTGGGTTTTTTTTTTTTTTTAGTTTAAGAGGTTTCCTCATGGATTTTATTTAAGAAATTCAAGAAAGAAAGAAAAAAAAGTTAGAAAAAGAGAAAATCAGCTTTTTTTTAAATTTTGGAGCAAAACCAAGGTAGATATTATATTGAATATCTAAAACAAAAACAAATTTTCAGATTAAAAAAAAACTCGAGCCTGAACTTTCAGATAAATAGTTTTTCAGATTATTTTATTATTACTATTTGCTGAATGAAGGAGAGGGCTGAGTAGATTATAAATCAGTGTATCAAACAATTCTTTTGAACTTCTAAATTCTGTCCAATTCTAACAGTTCAGCTGACTGAGGTACTCCAGTAAAATGTGTGTTTAACCAAGCTTGATGCATTAAGCAATATGTATGTATGTATGTATGTATGTATGTATGTGTGTGTGTGTATGTATGTATGTATGTATGTATGTATGTATGTATGTATGTTATATTTGTGCTGATAAATAAATAAAGGGAGACTAGTATAGATCTATTTCAAGCTATTTAGCTCTCATCAGCTAGCCATACCCTTGCTGGGAATCGAACCTGTGCTCAATAGAGCTAGCTGATGAGAGCTAAATAGCTTGAAATAGATCTATACTAGTCTCCCTTTATTTATTTATCAGCACAAATATAACAAATGTAACAAAAAGGCAACAGTAAAAAATATTGGGTTTCTGTCTGGATGGTCTCTTGTGACGAGCCGAAGGACAGAGAATGGAAGTGTGATCTTCCTCCCATATTTGGGCATACCATATATATATATATATATATATATATATATATATATATATATATATATATGTGTGTGTGTGTGTGTGTGTGTGTGTGTGTGTGTGTGTGTGTGTGTGTGTGTGTGTGTGTGTGTGTGTTGTGTCTGAGTGTGTCTGTACGTACATACATATACATATACATACATACATACATACATACATACATACATACATACATACATACATACATACATATATATATATATATATATATATATATATATATATATATATATATATATACTTAAAGTCACAACCCCTGGTATGCCCAAGTGTGGGAGGAAGGTCACACTTCCACTCTCTGTCATTAGGCTCGTCACAAGAGTCCATCCAGACAGAGACCCAATATTTTTACTGTTGCCTTTGTTATATTTGTGTTTTTATTTATCAGCACAAATAAAAACATATATATATATATATATATATATATATATATATATATATATATATATATATATATATATATATATATATATATATATATATATATATATATATATATATATATATATATATATATATATATATATATATATATATATATATTCTGTAAAAATATCTTACAATGAGGTTTTAAACTGAGGTGTTCCATCTTTCTATTTGCAATTTTAAAAAAGTACCTAAAGAACATGTTTTAATTCTGCAGCTTGCAGCAACTGGTCATTCTACAGGACTAATTCTAACTTTTAGCCCTTACATTAATCTTATTTTTGTGTAGTTTTGTGATGCAATATTTTACCCATTTTAGAATATCTGTCTGTTGTTATACAATACTCTTGCAGAATTTATGTATTATGAATATTGAACATTATGAAGTATTCCATGAAGACTCATAACCAATTTCTTAACTTTTTTTGAGTAAACTACTCCAATAAGAGGAACACTTATCGTAGTGGTTCACT
This sequence comes from Thamnophis sirtalis, assembly GCF_051295495.1. Taxonomy (NCBI): domain Eukaryota; kingdom Metazoa; phylum Chordata; class Lepidosauria; order Squamata; family Natricidae; genus Thamnophis; species Thamnophis sirtalis. The sequence goes on from NW_028261392.1 coordinate 15,703,083, forward strand.
GTGTAGGATTTGAAAGTCTGAATGCTGAACAGAATAAGAATTTGTGACGTACTGTAAATTAAAGGATTGACCCGAATAGTAGAACAAACAATTTGCATGAGGAAAAAAAATCACTGATTCAAATACAATTTTTTTTTTCAGATAGTCCTGAGATCAGGCGTGGAATTCAGCCGATTTGGACCGGTTCAGGTGAACTGGATACTAATTTTACACCTGTTTCTGATTTATTTGATTGTTAGTTAATCTATGCTGATCTGGGTACTGATTGCTGGTGGAAAGGTGCTGGAGTCTTTTTGTTCCCTTTTTAGCTTGTTGATTGTCCCTTTTGCATTTTCTAGCAATGTTGTTAATGCTCAGAGCTGAAGAAGCTTCTTGGATGAGAAGCGAAACATCTTCAAAGAAAAAACAGAAAGTTCAGTTGCCTCTTGAAAAAAAAACACCTTTGGGACAACTATGACCTGAATGACTGAGACTCTCCATAGACAAGTTGATGCATTTAATGCATTCATTATGTCTCTGATACTCTATACATGTTGGATGCACAGAATCCAGCATCAACAATGAAACCAATGATTTGCAGCCATGATTGATGATGATGGATGTGAAGGGAATCTACGTTCTGACATCTGTTACCCTCCTTGATTGCCAGGATTGATTCAGCTGATTGAGATGGCTAGGTGACTTAATTTGGTACTGATTGGTCAGAAGAAATATTTGAGAAGAAAAATAAATGAACAATTGATTTTTTTTCTTACTCTACTTTCATTATAAAGTCTTTCATTTTTGGCCTGTCCTTATTGATGTGTCTGTCCTTATTGATGTACCTGTACCCGTATATCTCCCTCTCTTTCCCTCTCTCTTCTCTCTCTCTTCTCTCTCACTCTCTCTCTCCTCTCTCTCTTCTCTTTCACTCTTTCTCACTTTCTATCTGCATCCTATAAATATGGATACAGATTGGCATAGTTCTTGCATTACTTTTTAATAAACAGAGAGGTTTAACAAATTATTTTTTTTCCTGTGTGTTTCTACCAAAAAAGAAAAGAAAAAGCACTGCTATTGCAAAGTTGATAGATGGAAATATATGGTAATTTAATGTTGATTTGATTTGGTTAAGATTCTGCCTACGCCCGTCAGTTGAAGCAATCATTTCACGTACAGCATTGCTTATTAGAAAAGAGCAGATGAAGGAATTGACTCATTATAGAAAATTAACCAGTCCAATTAAAATGATTCCTTGGAGCTCCAAGTCATCAGAGGTCAGGTTCATAAATTGCAGTTAGACAGCAGGTGTTTATATCTTAAATTATTTAAACACAACACCGAAATATTTTCCATAAAGCGCAAGATGGATGGTTTTGATTATACAATGTTTGCTGCAAAGACATACAGTGATAAGTATTCAGGAAAGTTCAGTGATTCAATTAACCATATAGATTCCATTAGCATATATGGTCGGTGCACTGCATATTCTGCTGAATAGTCACCCTGCAGAGTTTAATTAGAAAACCGCCAAGCTTGTAATAAAATGTCTGAAATAGACACTGGGCAGGCAACAGCTGAAAAAAAAAGCATATTGGAGATGTTTTAAGATGGTATCCTGTCTGTAGACTGAATATGGGGGAGATATTGTGTTATTTTTCTACACAAAAATAATGCTTTAGGAAATAACTAACAGGAAGGAGGAGGGAGGGAGGGAGGGAGGGAGGGAGGGAGGGAGAAAGATAATAGAAGCCAGTTTCAAAATGCGTGGATGGAAGCTATAGGAGGAAGGGCAAAAGTATCCAGTCTGTAGATTGAATATGGGGCAGATATTTGTGGTATTTTTCTAAAGAAGAAAAAAAATTCCTTGGAAAACAACTAACAGAAAAAGAAGGAAGGAAGGAAGGAAGGAAGGAAGGAAGGAAGGAAGGAAGGAAGGAAGGAAGGAAGGAAAGAGTTGGAAGGGACTTTGGAGGTCTTCTAGTCCAACCCCCTGCTCAAGCAGGAAAACTCATAAAATTTCACACAAATGGTGAGAGGGAGGAAGGGAGGGAGGGAGGGAGACAGTAGAAGGCAGTTCCAAAATGAGTGGATGGAAGTAATAGGAGGAAAGGCAAAAAGCAGGGAATAATTTAAAGTATGTTATACAGGTTTCACATTTTCTATCTCAGTTGGATGTGCATTGTTATGGAAGCTGAAGGGAAATAAAAAGAGAGACCATAAACCTTGACTTTTCCACAAAGCTCAGGGCATCTAATTTCTTCAGCAACAGTGGCTTTTTCTTTTTTTCTTTTTTCCTCATTTAATATCCCACAGTTGAAAGGCTGCTGCAAAAATGTGCGGGTGGCTTGTGTGTTTACAACAATGTGCGTAATATGAGCTAAGTGTGCCTGTTGTGACACTGATTTGGACAAATGGTTTAAAAGACCCCAGCTCTTTGTCCTAGCCATTAAAATAGTAAAAACAACCATGTTGTTTTCTAGGAGATGGAGAGGACCTCCAAATAAGGCTGCCATCCATTCATTAAAGTTCATGTGGGACTTTTGTTGTTGTTGTTCATGTCAGAATGTTAGGAGCCATACATACATTGTTTGAAGTTCAAAGCGCTTTTGAATCAGTTTCAAAACATTCATAGCCATTTTTAAGTGTTGAGTTTGAACTTGATACACATATTGTAATCCTGCTACAGTTTGATGCTTTTGCAAATGCACTTCATTTTCAAGTGGAAATCTAGGTAATTGCAGCCACTTTGGACTGTGTGACAAATGTTTCCTCTAATAAATATTTTAAGTGAAGTATTCCGCGAATTTATGAGCTTTCCTGACTTTTTTTGCTCTACCATAAGTTGCTTCTAGATTCCAAAACATGTTTCCATATCTTGTTGATTGCTTTTTTCCCAGCATGCTATTGGAAGAAATGTCCTTTTGAGTTCAGTTCCAAGTGGGGAAAAAGACACTGGAAACATGGAGGCTGCTTGGAAAGATGGTTTAATGGTGTACAGGATCACATTACTTGATCTCCTGAACAGAAAAAGGGGATCACATGCTTCAAGATGTTGGTAGAAGAAAAAAAAGGGGCTGATATGCTAAAAGTCCCTGGTTCCATGCCCACTCTGGCCTTTGATCTTGATCTTGTATTCTGATTGATTCTCAGACTCCCAGAGGCAACTCTGTAGGCTGTGTTTTGAGTCCAAGTTTGGTTGAGCATTGCTTCTTCCCTGGTGCCCTGTGGTGAAATGGGTAAAAGGCTAATGCTATCATGCTTTAATCCCATCACCTGGAGCCGAAGGGGGAGATCTTTGTTATGTAGAATGGACTGGCTCATGCCTGTAAGGGGCCATTGACAAAGACGGCAGCTATTAATAGTGAGTCTGTTTCCTGCCTAAAACATGTTTCTCCATTTCTTATCCAAGGAAATATAATATTCTGCCTTTTCAATATTTCCCAGGATATTTCATTTTTCTAGGAGGGGGGGTGGGTTTTAATTTTCTATAATGCAAACTGGTATAGCCCTCTAATGACATTGAACTGATGCTTATATATAGTGTTTTATAAGCCAGGCCCCATAGACTAATTTATTTACTGATTTATTATTTATTACATTTTTATGCCAGCCATTTCACTGACACAGCACTCTGGGCAGGTTACAATATAATAAATATACTATATAAATCTGTTCAAATCTGTTATCACTTACAACTAAACACTTCCTCATTGGTTTGCATGACACTTGAATATTCCTAAATAGGGTAATATTTTGTACAATGTTTTCAAATTCTTGCATGTTTGGGCTTAAATTTTGGGTTATTCTTTGACTATATTTCTGTCATGTCATGCAGTTCCCTTATTATTACTTAAATCAGATCACTCAACTATAGGGAAAATAAACAGGAAATTAATCATACAGATTAAATTATAGTATTCAGATTTGTCACACTAATACATAGGTTTCTACATAAACCAATTTACAGCTTGGGATATTGATTTGGGGGAATAGTATAGTTCCCCAGGATCAAGGGGCCAAATAATGCTTTTCTTATAGCACCAAAATTTTCCACTTCAAAAAAGATTTATTTTTCTTCCCAAGCCTCTTCACTAAGCATGTATGGTGATCTTGTCCACTCACCACGGGACAGTTTAATAATTCTATTTAAATATTTAAAATTTAAAAAAATGTTTTAATTTTTTCATTCACATTTCATTCTGTCCCTCCTTTTGCATCTTTTATTAATTATTCTATTCCACCATTTCTTTGATATTAGTGTAATAGTAGTTATATTAGTGTAACTCTTGGTGTGGGTCAACAGTGTGTTGTCCCACAACAAGTTGGCCGTGGTGAGTTGTCAAAGACCAGAGGTGGGTTCCTACCAGTTCACACCTATTCAGTAGAACCAGTTCATCAAATCTACCGAACCGGTTAGAAGAGGTTCCACCAGTGGACCCAGAAAGCAGGCCAAACCTTCAGAAGAGGTTCCAAATTTTTTTGAAACCCACCACTGGTCCTTGGATATGATTATTGTACACTATCATGCTCATATTTATAAAACTTAGTGCCTCTGTGAAAGGTAAGGATGACTACTGCGTTTGTGGTGCAATCAGAACATTGCATGTGTTGAAGTTGTTTTAACGCAAACCAAATATGCCTTTTAAAAAACAAGTTTACATCATATTCTTATGCATGCCAGTGCTGTGTGTGAGGTAATTTAAGGTGGTTCTGACAAGTGTCGTCGGAATTTTCATATCCGGTCACATGGGCGGCAAGCCACTCCCACAAAGGAGGCCACACCCACAGAGTAGGTTCGAACAATTTTTGAAACCCATCACTGTCATAGACCCTCATTCTGTAAGGCAGCAGAATGTCATAGACAAAAAGAAAAGAGTGCAACACGTCCAGACCTGTAACTTTTAACTCACATGCTTGTTGTGTGGTCTCAACAGTTAAAATTCCACAAATAACTATATAACAACTTCTAAGAGTTGATAGTTCCTTTAAGTTTTATATTGGTATACAAAAAAATGTCAGACGCTAGGCATCTAGAATGAAAATGTTCCATACAGCTGACTGCAACATAAAAGTGGGATATTTCTAAATTAAGGGAAAAATGATTTATCTCCTGTCATGCATTTTACAATCTGCCAGACATTTGTAACACCTTGATAAAAAAATGGTTGCGTCAGCAACACTTATGATGAGACACACCATGGAATTTCATATCTAAAATTCAATCTTGCTTGGGCTACATGATGGTCATCAGCCATTATCCCATCAGGAAATAAGCGGCAAATCATAATGCTTCAAGGAAAGTATGCAGCTGGACTATTTAATTTAAGATGCTGAGGGAAAAAAAAGAAGAATGGCTTGTTTGTTAGGGTTGTGCACAGCAACTCGCTCAAAGGGCAAAGCATGCGCTGATGTGCAAGGAGAACCATGGCAGGAACATCTTCAAACAACTTTGACTTTTTCAGAAGAGCAGAATGGAAAGGAGCTTTGGATGTCTTCCATTCCAACCCCATGCTCAAACAGGAGACCCTATACCAGGGATGCAGTGGGGGAATTCAAATAATTTAACAATCGGTTCTCTGCCCTAATGAATGGCTGGGTGGGCATGGCTCAGTGGTCATGTGACTGGGTGGGCATGGCCAACTCAAGATTACTCAGGTCGATGGGCACTTCGCCTTAGCTGTTACAATGTAATAAGGGTTAATCGGAGAGGCAGTTTCTGTAAGCAGGGCAATAAAGATGAGGCTAGAAACAACACCAGAATGTTTCCTTCCTGCCTTCCTTACAGGATTAGCCCTGTAAAGTGGAACAAAACAAAAGGAGATTTCTTCCAACAACCAGTTCTCCCAACTGCTTAGAAAGTTAACAACCAGTTCTCCCGAATAGGTGCGAACTGGCTGAATCCCACCACTGCAGGGATGGCTAACCTTTTTGCCCTCGCCTGCCGAAAGCACCACAGCATGTCCGTGTGTGCCCACATTTATAATACAATGTGTGCCCCTGCATTCCCCCCCCCCCGTGTCCCATTTTGTGCCTGCCTGGAACCAAAAATGGGATGCACCTGCCCACGCTCCCTACCCCTGTAATGCATTTCCTGCCTCTCTAGGATGTACCTCTATGTGATCCTGTGAGGCACTTCCTGTTCCTGTTGGATGTATATCGATGGCTTGTTTAGTGTTTTGCAGCTGGTGGCGGCGCCTGCTTGGTGGATCTCAGCCGGGGCTCATGTGCCCTCAGAGAAGCCTCTGCGTGCCACCTGTGGCATGTGCGCCATAGGTTCGCCATCACGGCCATATGCCATTTCAGACAAATGGTTGTCCAATCTCTTCTTAAAAACCTCCATTGTTGGAGCACCCATAACTTTTGAAAGCAAGGCGTCCCACTGATTAATTGTTCTCACTGTCAGGAAATTTGGCCGGTTCTCTCCTTGATTAGTTTCCCTCCATTGCTTCTTGTCTTGCCTTTCTTCTTGTGCTTTGGAGACTAGGTTGATTTTCTCTTCTTTGTGGTAGCCCATTAGATATTGGAATACTACCAAAATCATGTCATGAACTTCTTTTTTCCATGAATGCCTTTTGCAGCTCCCAAGTAACAAACAGAGACAAATTTTGTTTAAGGCATCTGCAGTAAGTGTTATTAATGTTTACATTTTATTTATTTATTCCATTTCTATAGCTGTCCAACTCAAACAAATGGCTCTGGGTTGTAACAATAAAAAAACAATAAACAATAGTTACAATATGTTACAAAGTAAATATATATGGTAGTCAAGAAAAAAAACAGAGATATCAATATATCCAGAAAATAAGGGCCCTTCAAACTTTTGGGGGTCCAGGCCTAGACACAAAATCAGGTCTTTAAGGCCTTATGAAAGACCAACATGGTTTGGCTCATCCTCCACATTGAAGGGAGAATATTCCAGAAGGGAGGGACTATGGCAAAGAAAGCTTGTCTCCTAGTCCATCCCAACTGGCATTACTTCACTGATGGAACCTGTAACTTCCCTTTCCTGCTAGACCAAATTAGACAGGAAGAAACAACTGGAAAAAAGATTGTCCCTCACGCAATACAGTCCCAAGTGATGAAGAGATTTAAGGGTGACCTTCAACCACATTTTACCCATCAGATCCAATAATTGAAAGATTGACTGAGTGATTGATTTTAATTTCCTCTAGGGGGTTGTTCTGTCAGGAAAAAAAACCTATTTTCATAAAGAACTGTTTTGGTAAAGTACCCCTACTGAAAATATGTGGGTATCCATTTTCATAAATAAATACTATTCTGATTATTAATAATTCAGGACAGTGAAATCATTCAAAGCCCAATTCGAATCTTCAAAATGATCCATTAACTGTACATCAAATCAGGTGGATTATTTGGTTTGAAGATTTGCTATGAAGGGGTGATTCAGTTGAATCACCTTTAATCAAAGTTTCTAATTCTCATCACTCTAAGAATGATTCTTCCTGCTTTTATAGAAACCTTAGCATTCTGAATTTGAAACATATCAGTTTTGTCTTTTTCTTTCTGAATCTGATTATCTGAATATTTGAGAAACTTGAGTTTTCTTATTAAGGGAACTGATATAATATCAATAAAAATGGCATTGGGATCTTCTTTTAATGACCCCATAATTCCTTGTGGGCTGGAGCAGGATGACTGAATGGAATTAGTAGAGTTTAATGGCTGAATGCCCTTCCTGTCACCAATGTGGAGTTTTGTTCAGCAGATATATTCTAATTTTGCCCAGAGAGAGAAGTATCTGCCAGCATAACTCTGGAATGTCTCGTCTGCTGAAATGAAAAGGACTGAATTATATCTATAGTGTCAAGTCACAATACTTTTGACAGTGATAGTGTGCACTTTGGATTAAAGTTCTGTTGTTACAGCCTGTTGTGCCTTAAAATGGCTTCTACTGTGCAGCACAGTGGAGTTGCCATGGTAACGGCTTCACAGTCCTCCACAAGTGGGCTCCTTCTAATACAGGATTGGGATACATGCATACCTGGGCTACAGCAGGTTATCAGCTAGTGACAAATAAATACAGAGTAGGCCATGGGAGACTAAACACAGGGAAAGTGCAAATAGAACAAATTTATCATTATGCAGGAATGGAAGAATACCAGCTGGTACATGAAACCAGGAAGATGCATGCCAAACAATATAAAAGCAGATCAGAACAAACAGCTTACTAGGAGACCCCATCATGTTCCTGACCTATGCAGTTGTTTTTCCTAGCACCTGGCTATAAACACTTGCCTGTTCTCCCAGACTTTCGGTTGGGTAGATAAACTTTATCCACTGGATGTTAAGCCTCTTCTTCTTCTTTCCTCCATTGATTGTGTTGTTTGTTGATTCTTACTATTTTCTCTTTATATTGTCCACTGTTCTGTGAACCACTCAGAGCTCTTTGGAGTTGGGGAGCATCAATTTAAAATTAATGAATTAATTTTCTTTGTGCAGAAAGAGAAGAAGACTCTAAATGATAGGGTGAAAGAAATGGAAATGTTTTAATGAAATAATGAATGCCATTATTTACATTTGAACGTTACCATTTAACATTACTGCATATTGAAAAAAATATGCAAATATGTTACTAAAGTTGCCTCATTACTTTATTTTATTTTATTTTTGTCCTTGCTTTCAAACAGAAGACCACTTTGCTGCTTGTTATGCTCTGTTAGATTGAAACCCATGTGCCTAGAGATTAACCATGGGTATTAGAGTCAACTTTCTATCCAGTATAAGGTTAACAGTTTGAACTTAAATTATTCCTATCTACTACATGCTATGCTTGATCACAAAGGAGGCTGGCTATGTCTAGTCTGATGAAAAGAAGGACTAGGGGAGACATGATAGCAGTGTTCCAATATCTCAGGGTCTGGGAAGAGGGAGTCAAGCTATTCTCCAGAGCACCTGAGAGTAGGACAAGAAGCAATGGGTGGAAACTAATCAAGGAGAGAAGCAACTTAGAACTAAGAAGAAATTTCCTGACAGTTAGAAAAATTAATTAGTGGAACAACTTGCTTCCAGAAGTTGTGAATGTCCCAACACTGGAAATTTTAAAGAATAGGTTGGATAACCATTTGGCTGAAGTAGTGTAGGGTTTCCTACCTAAGCAGGGGGTTGAACTAGAAGACCTCCAAGGTTCCTTCCAACTCTGTTATTCTGCTCTGCTCTGCTCTGCTCTGCTCTGCTCTGCTCTGCTCTGCTCTCCTCCATCCCACTCCACTGCCTTCTTTCCACAGCTGAGAGACAGTGAGTGGCCAAAATCACCCAAATGACTTTCTCCCTAAGGCAGAATTAAAACTTTTGAAAATCAATTTAGAAAGAGATATCAGCTCAAAGCTAACCACAGACAGATCATCTACTCGAGGAGCAAACACTTGTGGTACTTCTTCAAACAAGTACTGTAGATGGATAAAAGCATGTGTAGAGCTGACAGAGCAATATAGCCCAAATTTAAACTAAAAATCATTAAAAAGGTTTTATACAGATAAAACTCAAAAATAGCAATAGCAATAGCAGTTAGACTTATATACCGCTTCATAGGGCTTTCAGCCCTCTCTAAGCGGTTTACAGAGTCAGCATATCGCCCCCAACAACAATCCGGGTCCTCATTTTACCCACCTCGGAAGGATGGAAGGCTGAGTCAACCTTGATATTAGAATATCATGCAAAAGTTCATTTATTTCAGTAAAGCAACTTAAACGGTGAAACTAATATATGAGATAGACTCATTACATGCAAAGCAAGATAGTTCAAGCCGTGATTTGTCATAATTGTGATGATTATGGCTTACAGCTCATGAAAATCCCAAATCCACAATCTCAGAAAATTAGAATATTACATGTAATAAATAAAACAAGGATTGTACATAGAACAATATTGAACCTCTGAAAAGTATAAGCATGCATATGTACTCAGTACTTGGTTTGGGCCCCTTTTGCAGCAATTACTGCCTCAAGGTGGCATGGCATGGAAGCTATCAGCCTGTGGCACTGCTGAGGTATTATGAAAGACCAGGATGCTTCAATAGAGGCCTTCAGCTCTTCTGCATAGTTTGGTCTTATGTCTCTCATCTTTCTCTTGGCAATGCCCTATAGATTCTCTAAGGGGTTCAGGTCAGGCGAGTTTGCTGTCCAATCAAGCACAATAATCCCACGGTCATTGAACCAGGTTTTGGTGCTTTTGGCAGTGTGGGCAGGTGCCAAGTCCTGCTGGAAAATGAAGTCAGCATCCCCATAAAGCTCATCTGCTGAAGGAAGATTGAAGTGCTCCAAAATCTCCTGGTAGATGGCTGCATTGACCCTGGATGTAATGAAGCACAGTGGACCAACACCAGCAGATGACATAGTTTCCCAAATCAACACAGACTGCAGAAACTTCACACTGGACTTCAAGCATCTTGCAGTGTGTGCCTCTCCATTCTTCCTCCATACTCTGGATCCTTGGTTTCCAAATGAGATGCAAAAGTTGCTCTCATCAGAAAAGAGAACTTTGGACCACTGAGCAACAGACCAGATCTGTTTTTCTTTAGCCCAGGTAAGATGCTTTAGCCGAGGTAAGCAATTTGGGAACATCCAACTTCTTTTGCAATTACCTTTTGCACCCTTATGGAGGGTGTCAATGATGGTTTTCTGCAAAACTATCAGGTTAGCAGTCTTTCCCATGATTGTGACTCCTACTGAACCAGACTGAGAGACCATTTAAAGGCTCAGGAACCCTTTGGCGGTGTTATGGCTTAATTAGCTGATTAGAGTGGGATACTTTGAGCCTAGAATATTGCAACTTTTCACAATATTCTAATTTTCTGAGATTGTGGATTTGGGGTTTTCATGAGCTGTAAGCCATAAGCATCACAATTATGACAAATCACAGCTTGAACTATCTTGCTTTGCACCTAATGAGTCTATCTCATGTATTAGTTTCACCTTTTAAGTTGCATTACTGAAATAAATGAACTTTTGCACGATATTCTAATTTTTCGGGTTTCACCTGTAATATTTCTTTCAATGTTTATATTACAACTCACCTACCTCGTGAGGAACATTACAGTTCACTTTCCTTGACATTTCTCCCTTTTTGTTTATTTTGTACATCAATTCTCAGGGTGGTTGTGCAATTTGATTGGTCAGTTTTTCATGGAAACGTTGTTGTTTCTTTTAGTAAATTTAACTTAAAGGTCTAGGATGAATGATTGTATTATTCACTGCTTGATGACCCCAATGGCATTTTCCTGTACAATTAGATTCTCAATATCTCCAAGTTTTTATTTTATTTTTTTTTAAATATATTTTATTCAATTTTCACATTCCATTTGCAATCATTTATATACAGGGTATTCACTATAATATCTCCAAGTTTTTAGATGAAGACAATAATGTTCTAATGCAGAAAATCTAGCCTCAAAGAAGAGGAGGTATGTCTCTTCCCTTTAAGCACTGTTCATTAGTAAATGTTCTGTTGTTGTTTAATGTATTTCTATCTGAAAGACCACATTCTATGCAGATTGGGATAGAATAAATGTGTGGTTTTTTTCCTCTCTGTTCATACTATTTGGTCTACTTAGAATGGCATTTTGATGCATATCCCAGTTGAGTTTTAGCCAAATTTAAATCCTTTGAATTCCACAGGTAAATGATCCACATATTGTTTCTAATACTTCTTTGTATATTATATTGATTTTAGTTTTTCCAGTCAATATTCACAGATCTTATCTCGGTGTTAAAGCTACAGACCATGGAATTAAAGTTTCTACCCATGATGGTTATAGTCTATTTCATGTAACTGTGCAGTCTTCCTTGCACGGAGGTGGAATAGAAAGAAAGGTCAAGTGACAATGTGAGAGATGAAAAATGGCTTAGAGAACCAGATGTTCCAGCTAATTCACCTTCCTTTCCCCCCCACAAACAGGCTTCATCAAACAGTTTGGATTATTGAATTTCACTGAGAAAGAACAGCATACATCAAACCTAGGAGCAGAATGAGATTGGAAATGAGAAGAAAGAAATGGGATTCAATTAAATAAACCAAATTAAATAACTAACCAAAGCAAGGCAACTTCTCATCTTATATTCAGGTTTTCTAAGGGCAGATTTCACATATGATTCTCAATGTACATGCAGGGAGAGAATGGGTCACACCTACTGCCAATGTTAAAATATAGTTCTATTTTATTGTTTCAATAGCTGATAACCCAGCACTGCCCGGGTATTTATAGACATCAAAGCATTTGTCTGACAGGGAGCCATTGAGATGGGGCATTTCTTCCCCCTACTCTCATGCCCATCATCTCTGCCCTATCCCTTTCCCCCTCACATGCATTCCTCTTTTCCGCCTTGTCTACAATCTTGGCACTTTGCCCCAGATCCATCAGGCGCTTCCCCATTGGACCACTAGAGGGCAAACATCACAGCTGGCTTTCTAGAGCAGTGTTTCCCAACCTTGGCAATCTGAAGATGTCTGGACTTCAACTCCCAGAATTCCCCAGCCAGCAAATGCTGGCTGGGGAATTCTGGGAGTTGAAGTCCGGACATCTTCAAGTTGGCAAGGTTGGGAAACACTGTTCTAGAGGAAGCTGCAAAGGAATTGACATCACAAACAATTGCCACTGTAAGACTCCGCAATCGCTCTCCTTATTGGCTCAGGCTCTCCCTTCCCTCTCCCATGACATCACAAACAATTGCAGCTCTAGGATGCCATGCTCACTCTCCTTAATGGTCCAGGCATTCCAGAGTTATGCTGGAAAACACACACACACACACACACACACACACACACACACACACACACACACACACACAAGGGATGTCTCCCCTCCCCGTATTTGTTTCCAGAGAGGAAGTCATCTGTGTACCAAGTTTGGTTGAAATTGCTCAAGGCGCTCCAGAGTTATGCTGGAACATACAGTGCATACATACATACATACATACATACATACATACATACATACATACATACAGCACACACACACACACAGACACAAGCACATCTATCTATCTATCTATCTATCTATCTATCTATCTATCTATCTATCTATCATCTATCTATCATCTATCTATCTATCTATCTATCTATCTATCTATCTATCTATATCTATCTATCTATCTATCTATCTATCTATCTATCTATCTATCTATGGAGAGAGAGAGAGAGAGAGAGAGAGAGAGAGAGAGAGAGAGAGAGAGAGAGAGAGAGAGAGAGAGAGAGAGAGAGAGAGAGAGAGAGAGAGAGAGAGAGAGAACATCTGAGTAACCAGGGCTCAGTTCAAGTTCACCTAGGTGACACTCATATGCCTGGTGTTTAACCATTACTTCACCCTGCTCTCCATAATATGCATACCAATATGATTATAATATAATAATTTTCATTCATGTAAATACTGGAAAGGTCGCAAAGTGGATGGGTAGAGCATTACACAGAGAATGGTAGGAAATACTGTGACTTCTCTTAATAATAAGAATACTTGCAAGCAAGTACTGGTGGAATCACAAAATAGACAAAGTGATAGAAAATAAAGATGCTAAAATGCTCTGGGACTTTAGAATTCAAACAGACAAGCACCTGTCACACAAGACACCAAACTTAACAATTGTCGATAAAAAGGTCAAAAACAGTCTGGATAGTGGATGTGGCAGTGCCTGGAGGCAGCAGAATAGAAGGGAAAGTGGATAAAATCACAAAATACAAAGATCTGCAAATAGAAGTAATAGCAATAGCAATAGCAGTTAGACTTATATACCGCTTCATAGGGCTTTCAGCCCTCTCTAAGCGGTTTACAGAGTCAGCATATTGCCCCCAACAATCCGGGTCCTCATTTTACCCACCACAGAAGGATGGAAGGCTGAGTCAACCTTGAGTCGGTGAGATTTGAACCGCTGAACTGCAGATAACAGTCAGCTGAAGTGGCCTGCAGTACTGCACCCTAACCACTGTGCCACTTCAGCTCTGAAGATGGTAGCAAAATAAAACAATAATAGATCTAATACTAATAGGTGCCTTGGGTGAAATACCAAAATATCTGGAGCACCATTTGAATGCCATGGGCATTGACAAATTCACCATTCGTCAATTGCAAAAGGCAGCTTTACTTAGAACAGTTTACATTCCGTAATAAGACTTTTAAAATGACCAACCAGCATCATCTGCCTAATCCAGATGCTTTTGGAATGACTCCATAGGTGGATAAAAATGCCAAATCCAGCCTAAACATCTGGCTGACTATGTAATTGAGCCATAATAATAATAATGAATGGCTCTATTGTTTGAAGTTTTATCTTTTCTGGGTGGTTTTCTGTTCCTGATTTTTGAGAATCTGTAACCAATTCCTTGAGTTTAGGTCCATGAAGTTACATCAGTAACAAAAAGGAGAGGGACCCACATTTCTTATAACTTTACTTTTCATTTGGGCAGGGTGAATACAGCTTTCATTACCCAGTATTCTGTCAAATGTGAATGTGTCACTCACCTCAGAATATCATTTTGCTTTTGCTGGGCCAACATGTCATATTGCTGCTACAAGTTTGACATTCTTGACATACTGAAGATTGATGTGCTTGAGTGTATGATTTTCTTGAGTTGCTACAACCTATTAGTGTGGCAATGTTATTTCACCTTGATTTTCTCCTTTCATGTTGCTTTGCAAAAGCCTACTTAGTTTTGGGATGCATGCTTTGGTACGGGAGACATTTCTTCGTGGACTGAATTCAGTTTTACTTAACCATTGGGATCTGAGATTTTAGAACTGTTGTAAAATGCAAAAGCAAAACAAAAAATGAATGTAGCCGTTATCTCTCACAAATAACTTTCACAATGAAATGACTAACTTCCTCTTCCTCCTCCTCCCATAATGCATTATACTATTTGGATAGAATGTCAGCTGACAGTTTACCCTTGCTTATGCTTTGTTACCATGTAATGACAGTCTGCCATGGACTGTGGGGAGGGTGCAGTACTGCAGGCCACTTCAGAAGAGCGGAGGTGGCACAGTGGTTAGGGTGCAGTACTGCAGGCCACTTCAGTTGACTGTTATCTGCAGTTCAGAGGTTCTAATCTTACCGGCTCAAGGTTGACTCAGCCTTCCATCCTTCCGAGGTGGGTGAAATGAGGACCCAGACTGTGGGGGCGATATGCTGACTCTGTAAACTGCTTAGAGAGGGCTGAAAGCCCTATGAAGCGGTATATAAGTCTAACTGCTATTGCTATTGCTATAGGGTGGATGGGAGGGAGTTATTTGGGGGGAAAGGAAAGTCATGGGAAAGTGAAAGTCATTTCTGTTTCTCCCCAAGATGCTGCTTCAGGGTCACCCGACTGAAAGAAGAACATAGCTGCATACAGCCTACGCTCAAAGTGATCATTCTGAAAACATCTACTTTGAACCTTATTGGTCATTGTGTGTATGGGTGGGGGAAGGGTCAGTGATGGGAGGCAGTTAAGGAAAGAAAAAAATGAACTTAGGGATTTGGGCATGTGATTCTCAGTTCTGGCTATGCACTACTACTACGTACAGTGCACTTGACTTCTAATTAAACTATACATTTCTCAACAAGTGGAGCCAAGGATCATTTCTATGAAATGGGGCAGGTCCCACTTAGATCATTCTATTAAGTGGAACAGGTGTGATGTAGAGTGATATTTGCACAGCATTTTCTAATTAGTATTATCACTGTAACATTTAGATACCACTGAAGATAAAATGAGAAATGTTGCATCCACATTAATTATGATTTAAAGTATCAGTATTAGTAAGCATAAGGCTATCTTGTTGAAGAATTTTCCCTTTTATACATGTACAACTGACTGATAAATTGTTATGTGATAAAATGAAACTGAAATGAAATAAAGTGAAATAATTATTCATCATCAGGATTTGTTCTTCAATTTAGGACAATTTACAAGTTACAGTTGTCCTTGAGTCCACTTCATTTTAGGACACATTCATGACATTAAAGTCGCATAATTTCAGGGGAATCTATATCTAAATTGATGTGTTATGTGACTCTTATAGACACAAAGGAATTGGCAACCCTCTTAACACATTTGACATAGTCTAACCTGCTTCCATCAATACAACTAGCCCTCTTGGTCACGTACCCATTTTTTTTTACTAATGTGCCTGGCAGCACACAGTTCCATTAATTTGATCAAAAGTTATGTTTGACAATATATAGTAGAGTCCCCATATATTTTCTTCATGAATAATTTAACAATTCTTATTTATTTATTTATTTATTTATTTATTTATTTATTTATTTATTTATTTATTTATTTATTTATTTATTTATTTATTTATTTATTTATTTATTTATTTATTTATTTATTTATTTATTTATTTATTTATTTATTTATTTATTGGATATCAATTTATGCAAAAGATCTGCACTTTGGATGGCATCAGTTTAATCCACTGTCTCACAGAGACTCTTTGGGGTTAAGTTTCACCCAAACAAGGATTGAGTTAAGTTCAGTACATTTCATTAATTTGGGCTATATTTATCTTGCTAGGTTTCAGCATGGATTCATACTTCTTAGCTGAACTGGGTTATTGTGAATAATCCCCAAAATGTATTAAATGTTATCACAACTGTCCAGATGGAAGTGAAGAATCAGAGCTTCTGGTGTCATATCATTGGACTGGACATTTAAGACATAATTACAAATCTATAGTTTTTCTATTTTTTTAAAAAAATTACAACCCAGTTCTTGCAATATTTGAAAGCATAATTTTACACTTCGTTCAAATTGTCCTCTGAGTGTTGAACTTTTCCATGATTGAAATCAATTTTTTTGTCGGAGAAAATAGAATGGAATAGAATGGAATGGAATAGAATAGAATAGAATGGAATAGAATAGAATTCTTTATTGGCCAAGTATGATTGGACATACAAGGAATTTGTCTTTGATGCATATGCTCTCAGTGTATATAAAAAGTCAAGATACATTCGTCAAGAATCATAAGGTACAACACTTAATGTTAGTCATTGGGTACAAATAAGCAATCAGGAAAAAAAACAATATTAATATAAATTGTAAGGATACAAGCATGTACCTACAAACCAGGGGTGGGATTCTATTTTTTACTACCAGTTCTGTGGGCATGGCACGCTTGGTGAGTGTGACAGGGGAAGGATACTGTAAAATCTCTATTCCCTCCACACTCCAGGGGAAGGATACAGTAAAATCTCCATTCCCTCCATACTCCAGGGGAAGGATACTGTAAAATCAAAACCTGCTGAATACCACTTCTTCTTCAAACTAGTAAGCCATAATTTGTTCGTATGTTGGTATACTGTTTTTAGCAGCATACAATTGAATCTAGTAGACAAAACTTCAGTATTTTAGGACTACTAGTTATCTCCATTGTTTAGAGATCCCTAGTTTACCCTAAGCCAAGAGGCTAGAAGCATAAAGACAAAACTTTATTACTGTATATCACTTTCTCAATTAGCTAGGCAAGGAAATGAGATAGGTATCCTCTTCCCCGAGTCTTCACACTGCTCAGTATCAGGTTGACGTTTGTGGCTCAGGACCCTGGACAGCATCTCAGGGCTCGGGGACCTGGTTGAAGTTTAAAGAAGATTTGGATTAACATCAGGGTTCCAAGTAACACCCCCAATGAAAAAAGACTCTGAAGCTTGAAGTCCCTCAAAGTTCCACTTTTATTAGAGATGTTATATTGGCACAACTGAGAAAACCCAAATCTGAAAGCTTCCAGGTTTTTCCTACCCAAAACAAAATCTAAGCTCCTTCCCAGCACCCACATGTCCATCACATGGTCCAATCAAAGCACCGGCCCAACTGGAGATGCCTCACCATCCCAACTGGAGACACCCCTCCAGGTGCAGGGCAGTATGTCCTTGATTCTCGGTGAAAGAAATTATATATATATATATATATATATATATATATATATATATGTATGTATGTATGTATGTATGTATGTATGTATGTATGTATGTATGTATGTATGTATATATCCCCAGCTCCATACAATCCCCCCTCCCAGATTCCCACAGCATTAAATGTGGCAGGCCTGAAGATCCAATGCCCAAGATGGCTTTTGGACTTGACAACAGGGTTCTTGAAGCCAATTGATATGTGGGTTATAAGTTCAGTAGGGCCAGTGGCAGGTATTTTGTCTGAATTCTACGTATCCCTGCAATGCTAGGCACTCATGCCTAAAAGTAAACAATACCAGAATATAAAAAGACTCTCTTTTTTGTAGGGGATAGTAGCCTAAATCACTTTGTCCAGATCTATTTGTGAAAGTTCAACATTCAACACTCTTCCTGAGTAATAGAGAAATGTCTTCTGGCATGACACTCAAATTCATTCCCTAGTAGTGGTTTCAAAGCCTTTATCCATCCCCATGCATTTGAATTTCATCCTGGCCATGGCAATAAATTACTCAATCCATCAGTTTAACATAGAGAATTTAAGGGCAAGAATCAAATAGAAAAATGACTTTTATTGCAGATGCAAAAGAATTCTGATAAAAAAAACAGCTATTGGGAATCTTCAGGATTCAAGCCCAGGTCTCATTCTCCAACTTAACCATGGTAAGAGACACTTTGCCATCAATTTCTTAGCTTTAATCGTTGAAGGGAATTGCATATTCTGGTCTTGCTGGTTTAAACTTTCCTACTGAAATATTAAACACAGAGAGACAACTAATACTGTCAATTTTCAGTCTATTGAATCTGTTCCCAGTTACTACAAATGACTTGACTTCCTCCAAAGGAACACTTTACAAAGCTGAGGGTCTCTACTTCATGGAAACTAGATGAGGTGAAAGTAAAGAGGAGAATGCTAATAGAAGCTCTCCCTGTTGTATCATATATCTCAGCTCAAGGAAAGCCTTCAAAGCCTGGGGAAGGCAACCCGCCCCATCATGGTGCATGAGGCTAACTAGGTCATTCCCACCATGGCCACACCCACCCAGCAACACGGCAGAGAACCCATTGCTGAAATTTTTGAAGCCCTCCCCCCCCCGGATGTATGTCATGCCAATTGTTAAGTAGTCCCTCATGTGATCGATCCATTTTTTTTGGGGGGGGAGACATTAAGTGAATGTAGTGGTTGTAATAGCAATAGCAGTTGCACTTAAACTTGTATACTTCTTCGTAGTGCTTTGCAGCCCTCTCTAAATAGCTTACAAAGTCAAAATCTTGTCCCCAACAATATGGGTCCTTGTTTGATTTATCTCGGAAGGATGGAAGGCTGAGTCAACTTTGAACCATTCAGAATCGAATTCCTGAAAGTGGGCTCTCACCGGTTCACCCAATCCGGTAGAGGAAAATGTGTGTGGCCCTTCCCATCTGCTCTGGCTCTACGGCATCCCATTTAGGCCCCTTTTTAAGGCAAAGTGGATGCATGGAAGGCGGTGCACATGCACAGACAAATTTTGGAACTCTTTAAAGACTAGCAAATATTCTGAACTCTTAAAAAGAGTAACTACACATCAATCAGCCTGACAACCATGCCTAGAGGTTTCTAAAACAGATCATTAGCAGATCACTTTGAATAAATCTTAAGAGCAATGAAGAAATTATATAAGAACTCAGCAAGGATTTGTCAAGAAAAGTATCATCACATTTCAAAAACAAATCAGGTCAGCTCCTGAGTAGATTGTGTGAATGCTGTCGAAAAACATTTACAAGGTTCACCATGACATTCTAAAATTAGGAACTTTGTTAAGTGTGAGTTAGAGGCCATGGTAATTAAATGGGCACAAATATTTCAAAAATTATACTATAGCAAACTAGAAGCATATATAGAACGGGGTGCTACAAGTTTCAGTCATGGGTCTATTGTTCTTCAAAAAAATATTAATAACTTGGATGAAGAGGTGGAGAAAGTGTCTAACAGATTTGCTGAACATACAGATTTGAGTATAATGCCCCAGAAAAAAAAATCAAATGATCTTGACAGGTTAGAGAAATGAGATTAAATCAGCAGAATGAAATTTAACACACAGAAATGCAAATATCCTTATTTAAGAAACAGTACAGTTTAGTGGAATGTTAGCTTGGGAATAGTACTTTGGGGAAAGAAATTTAAATAATAGCTAATTGCAGACTGAATTGGCAGCATGATGTGTCTGGAAAACAAGCAAATATAATCTTGGGCATAAAATATATATATATATATATATATATATATATATATATATATATATATATATATATATATATATATATATATATATATATATATATATATATATATATATATATATATATATATTTCCAAATCTTATAATACTACTGATTTATTATGTGTTGTTCAGATGTCCTGTCATGTGTTGAGTCCAGTTCTCATAGCACAGTTTTGAACAAACATACTGAAACAGGTTGAGGTAATGAGCAGGAACTAGAAGCAAAATCCTATGAAGAGTGATTGAATGATCTGGTTACGTTTATCCTTGATGAGAAAAGGTTGAAGGGCCTTCAATAAATGGAAGGTCAAGATCTATTCTCCATCGTTCCATGATACATGATGTATACTGTATATTAAAGGATTTAAGTTATAGGATGGAAGTTTCCAACTGAATATTAGAAAAATGTCTTGACATTATAGCCAGTGGTGGGATTCAATTAATTTAACAACTGGTTCTCTGCCCTATTGACCGGCTGGGTGGGCGTGGCCATGGTGGCATGGTGGCATGGCCATGGAGTGTGACATGCAAAAATTGGCCTCCTGCAGCCCCTGGGAGCAAAAATGGGGTGTGTGGGGACTCCTGGAAGGGGTGGGGCAGGAAGGGGTGGGCCCAGCCTGCAATTTAACAACCAGTTTGCTGAAACTAGCCTGAATTAGCCCGGCTGAATCTCACTGTTGCTTATAGCAATTTATGTCTTTACTGGAGATGTTAAGCACTAAAGCTAGACAACCACCAATTTGTTTTAATTTGTAAATCTGCAAGTTTAATGAAAAGAAGGACTAGGATGACATGATAGCAGTATGTCAATATCTTAAGGGGCTGTCACAAAGGGGAGGGCAGGTGTCAATCTATTCTCCAAAGTACCTGAAGGCAGGACAAGAAGCAATGACTGGAAACGAATCAAGGAGGGAACCAACTAAAGAGAAATTTCCTGACAATTAACCAGTGGAATGACTTGTCTCTATAAGTTGTGAGTGCTCCATCGTGGGAGGCTTTTAAGAAGAGCTTGGACAACCATTTGCCTGAAATGGAATAGGGTCTCCTGCTTAAGCAGGGCATTTATTTATTTATTTATTTAGTTTGTCACTCATGTACAAGATAACAGGAATGAGAATAAACATGAATAAGAACACAGGAAATGGGTACAAATAAATGGGGACATTAGGACAGGGATGTTATGTATGCTGGTGAACTTATGCACACCCCTATTCTAGCATTGAACTAGAAGACCTCCAAGGTCCTTTTCAATTTTGTTATTCGGTTCTTTTGTTATTCTGTTAAATGTCATAATTGTATGATATGATAAGTGGTATCTTATAATTGGCCATTGCATGTGTACCAAGACAACTGTTTCAAATGACTTCACTGTCCCAAAACATGGGAATACTTGGCCCAAGGCTATGTCATAAAAGTTATATGGTGAACTTGCTTCTAGCCAGAATATTTTGTGTGTCTACATATCAATGCATTTATCAAAACAAACTTTCAGCATACTGTGTGTGCTCAATCTATGAATTTCACAGATAAAGAGCTGAGAGAAGAAAAGTTCGGTTCTCATTTCATTGTTCTCAGAGGTGAGGGAGAAGTGACAGTTGCAGATCTGGCAAAGGGAGATAATTTAAAGTACACAAGAGGTTGATCAGGGGGAAAAAAGATTATAAATACAAATATTTGGCCAGAGAATTCTTCTACATTTCCCCCTTCATTTAAGTTTTCATCCAACTTAAATATATAAAAAAAAAAGTTTTAGAAAACATTTCAAAAGATAAAGCAATTCTGAAATAAATCTATGGGTGCAGAATGGAGTTTTTGCATTTGTTCAATCTAAAAAATTGTCAGCAGTCACGAATCACTCTGTCCAAAGCCTATTTTCTCCCAAGCATCCAGACCTCACTTAAATTCAAAAAAATCAATAAGAAATAAGGAGAAATCCTGTTATTGATTATTGCAGAATTTCTATTTTGCCCTCAATTTTTTTTAAAATCTGCCCACATATCTATTGTGGAAGCTGAAAAACCATCTACCCCCAATAGATAGAGAGTTTCTTTCAGAATTTCTGCACTTTATCACTGATTTTATTCAAGTATGGAATGATATTCAGCTTATTGAGTTGTCCAAATGACTTCTTTTTGACAACACTGATAATATAATAAGTTATAATAAATAATTTCACAATACTGTCAAATTATTTACTAAGACTGTTTTACTATTATTCTTCTCATCCTTCCTAGTACCTATCTCTTCCCACTTATGACTATAACCATGTTGCTTATATCTTTACAATTTATGTTGTTTTATTTGTTTCCTAGTATGATTTGATTGCTTATTAGTAACCTATGACTATCACGAAGTCTTGTATCTTATGATTCTTGATGAATGTATTTTTTTTATTTACACTGAGAAAATATGCACAAAAGTCAAATTCCTTCTGTGTCCAATCACACTAGGCCAATAAAGAATTCTATTCTATTCTATTCTATTCTATTCTATTCTATTCTATTCTATTCTACTCTACTCTACTCTACTCTACTCTACTCTACTCTACTCCATTCCATTCCATTCCGTTCCATTGCATTCCCTTCCACTCCACTCCACTCCACTCCATTCCACCTATCCTACCCTATTCTATACTATCCTTTGATAATCAATTATAGTGCTAGAAGAAAAAATAAAATTATACCTGGGAAATCTTGTCAATTGAAGGCAGTCCACAGGAGATTACTCTCCATTATGTTTTCAGAGAAATGCCTTAATGTAGGGATATCAAACCTGTGTTGTCACCCTGGCATGTAATGTATCAGGACTTTTTTTTCCCCTTTATGAAACTGGGCATGGGCATGGCCAGCGCATGACACATCTGGCCCTTGGGCCATGAGTTTGACAGCCCTGCCATAATGGGACTATTTTCCTTAAACTGCAAGTCTGATTTTAAACTGTTGCCTTGTGCCATTAATTTAGGCTGAATCTTTTAATTAAGGTAAAAATGGAAAATGAAGAAATGAAAATATATATTTTTGCAATGTTGACTACTTTCATTTATTTCCCTTTGATAATAATGAAGTGGTAAAAGTGTATTGTATCACAGTAATGGAACACTGCTTAATAGTGAATGCAATGTTGGGTTATTAATCTTTTGTTGAAAGATATGAAATAATGTTCTCTTTGATGCAGATTATTATCCATATTTTACCTCCCCTCAAATTTAGAAGCAAGTAAGCCATCATAATTTATAGTCATCAATAGTATGTTTATACATAAGGTGTTCAAAAGAAAGAATTATGTTGTATCAAGCTGACAGCTAATTGTTCAGTAGCAATGATTATTTAACAAGGTTATCCCTTGTTAAAATCTTTCCTAATATAAAGGGGAAAATTAACTCCCCTTTGAGCCAAATATTAGCTGACTTTCAACTAAGAACAATATTGATTAGGTGATGGTAGAGAAGAGAACAGCTTGAATATTTCTGAAGTCATTATGGTCAGTAGACTTCAACATATTCCATTTTCTTTCATTTATCTGCATTTGAATTTCTATTTGAACTGTAACTCACTCCTCCCCATAATCTAAAAACATAGAAATTGATGACTTGGTTCCCAACATGGGGGCCCCACCCCACAGGGGGGGGGAATTGATTTTTAATGGGGGCAATTTGAACCTTGTTTAAACCAAGTCAATGGCCTTTTAGGCTTCCTCTATGTAAGAGTTCACTTTTTGAGTGAAGTATTATATGTCACCGGGGGGGGGGGGGGATCAGGATTTTAAAGATACTTAGGTGTGGCATGGCCAAAAAAAGGTTGATAATCACACTGCTCTAGAGAGAGAGAGAAAAGAGTTTGGGGGATCAATTAGTTAGAGGCAGATAACCATTGCAACAAATTGTTCTCAACTTGCTTAAAATCCATGGGTGGAATAGGGTAGAGAGAAGATCTCTAATATCCAATTGTTTTAAATACATTTAGTAACTATTATACTGGAATCTCAGGATCTAACCTATTATCCTATTTCCCCAAAAACAAGACCCCTGGATAATAAGCCCAATTGAGCTTTTGAGCGCATGCGCTAAAATAAGCCCTCCCCCAAAATAAGCCCTCCTTAAAATATTGCAACAAGCATTAGCCATGAGGCGACCATGCTCGTTGCCTCCTGCACCTCAAAAATAATAAGAACTCCCTGAAAATAAGACCAAGTGCTTATTTTGGGGGGTCAAAAGAAAATAAGAACCTGTCTTGTTTTCAGGGAAACACGGTACTTGTGTTGAGTCACTAGAGAATATCCATGCACACAGTTTACTCTCAGTGCTATCCAACTCTGCCTTATTTTTGTGTCAGAATGACATTCCTATCTAGAAAGTAATGTGTTAAAAAACAGGAAGAGATAGCTTTTGTTAGACAAGCCCTTGCACAATTTCTTCTCCAGAGGCTAAAGATAACCATACCTTTTCTTATTCAGCCATGTGGAAAATTAGCAGTCAGACTGTCAGACAAAAGTCAAATGTGCCCATTGAAGTAGCACTACTTGTGGTTTAAAAAAATATATCCAGAAGTTTCAGGGGTGGGCTCGAGGGCAAGGGATACCCAAAGAGATGGTAGTGCTGCTGCTGGGAAAGATAGCAAAGAAATGTGACACTGTGTCTGATTTAAATTCTGGGTTGTAAGAACAAGGTCATTGTGTAAGAGGGTTAGACCAAGTAAGCACCAGCGAGAGCATCTTAAGATGTCTCACTCAATTTTCAAAAGCTGCAATGTGTTACACGAGTAATTACTTTCATTTTCCCATGGCTAAACATGAATAATAGAAAGTTTAAAATGAATTCTCGGCAGTGTTATGATTTCTGGTGACTGTATATATAGATTAATTCTTGCCCTTGAACATGGTGGAGAATGCTGGAGGGGGAAAAAAACTAAAAACAAAAGGACTGTAGAATGTCTCCTCTATTTCTTATAATCAAAAAAGATGACAAGGGACTTCACTATTCCTAGCCAGCATGGCCAGTACATAGGGAAGATTAGATTGGTGGCCCAACAATATTTTAAGCAATCAGATTCCCTATCCTATTGTTGTGGCCTGCCAACCACCAGCAGAGCTGGCGGTAGACTTGGACAATGAGGAGGTTGGGGAGGATCTTGGGCCAGTTCTGGAGTCTGGGGAAGGCTCTGATGCAGAGCTGGATTGCTCCCAGTTCGGCCCAGTTTGGGCGAAACACTAGTAGTGATTCGGCCTGGGTCGCAGAACCAGCAGCAACACAGGCTGGCCATGCCCCCAAACTGGTTCCCCGATCTCTTCTGCAGTTGCTGGAATGTTTCTGCGCATGCACAGAAAAAATTACAGTCAACTGTGTATGCACGAGCAACATGCAGCATGAAGCACACCAGTACCAACCATACAGGAACCCACCCCTGCTCCGATGGATGCTCTGTGTCAGATGCAGTAATAGAGCCAGCACCATCTGACATTTCCCAGACATTGGAGAGGCAACTGTGTTTGGAGGCTGAGATAAGTGGGGGGCGGGAAAGAACAGCTTGGGTTTTGTTCCAGATGTGCATATGTGCAGAGCTGTTAGGAGAGGAGAACAACTGAGGAAAAGGAGTCGACTTGGGGAGCAAGGCACATGTGGACACTGAATGGCCCTTCCCTGGCTGGAGAATAAATAGAAGGAAAGGAGAGTGGTTGTCGTAGGAGACAACAGTTAGTAGTTCTGAAGATTTTGGCTCATTGAATTTCATGCCACAAAGACTGCTTGACAGAACTTAATTTGCAGCCTTTTTGTCTGGAAGCTCACGGACTTGCAATTATCGCAAGGAACTGATAAGGTATGTACTGCAGTTAATTCCTTGACTAATGCCTTGACTTTTTGGTGGGTTAATGCAATTAATTTACAAGAGGAAAATAAAGAGGGGGTTTTTGTGTCAAGGAATCTGTTTCTTGTTTCTGCTAAGGCTGGGTCAGAACTACCTATTGTAGAATATTGCATAGGAAAAATGGAATGAGAAGCAAATATTTGATTCTAACTCCTCTTGAACTGCATTCCTGAGTTTTTGGTAATTGGCTTGGGCATGATTACCAATATAAAAAAAATATCAGCTTCCAATTGGAAGGATATCTTGGATGGCATCCAATGCCTATTATGTGGCCAGCTGTGGAAGATGCTTTCCTATGTTACCCAGAGATCCACAAATTAGCTGAACTAGAGACACAAAGAACCATCATTTTGCTCCTGAGGTTCACTGTGGAAATGCCTATTTCCTGGCAGTCTCCTGATCAGGTAACTGTAGGGCTGTTTTGGAACCTGTGGAGCGTGGTTTTTTTTGTTTGTTTTTTTAGCAATGCATGTCACTGAGATGAAGGACAAAGTAGGAAAGCTTAGAGCAATTCTGGTAAGCATTGTTTGAAGTAGGAAAAACAATCTTGTGGCTAATAAGACCATCTGGAAACTGGTCTAGAATTCAGAAGTTTGGGAAATTACATGGTGTTCTGATATTACAGTGCTACTAAGTAAGTGTCACTGGCTTTTATTTTCCTTACAGGTGCTGAAAAGTTGCAATTATCATATTTAAAGCCCATGGATCCAGGTTATTTGTGGGGTTAACTCTTTTGTAGGGTATCTGCCCCAATTCACCAGGTCAAATAGGTTGGCTGCATTCTAGGTTCTTTCCCTTAAGGACAATCATCTCATGGGACTTAGGAAGCATATCTTCATAGTGGACCGTGCCCTATGGAATATGCTTTCCCTTGAGATCTGCCTATTAAATTTCCAGAAGATCTGAAAGTGCTGGCTTTTCCATGAGCATTGTTGGAATTGACCCATAGGGCAAAGAGAGAGAGAGAAAAGGAGAGGGGGGGGGAGAAAGAGAGTGGGAGGGATGGAGGAAGAAGGAGGGAGGGAGGAATAGGGAAAGAGAGAAGGAAAAAGAGAGAAGGAGAGAGAAAAGGAGTGGGGGAGAAAGAGAGTGGGAGGGATGGAGGGAGAAGGAGGGAGGAAGGAATAGAGAAAGAGATAAGGAAAAAGAGAGAAGGAGAGAGAAAAGGAGAGGGGGGTATTTCAATATTCATTTTTAAAATACTTTTTTTTTAAAAAAAACAGCTCTTTTTCGTTCAAACTGACTCCCTGTCACCCATCAATAAAGAGAAGTTTAAAATAAAATGTTGCTGGTTAGTTTCATTAGAGGGAAGTGTATATTCATTTGAGAATCATGCCAGGACAACAAAATCTACTGCTTAAGTTCAGTACCTTGTCTCATTATGCCGCATTTCACACTCCATATACAGTTTTGCTTCAGTTGAGCTGGAAATGCCCTTATAGTCTTACTACTGTCATCTCAATTGCCACATTCTTGAGTAAGCTGTCTCTTGGGCTGCTCTCTGAATCTCTTGCTTGGCAAAGAAACAGAAATGCTGTAGAACAGAGGATAAAATGTAGTCTATATAACACTCCAATCTTTTGGGGTGGTGGGGGTGGTTAAAACGTCTCCAGGTTCCCACAACACTCCTCTCCTGCCTTGTCATCCAAGTGACAAGATTTAATCTATCTCTCTACTCATCCCCAACACAATTTGTGTCATTTCAAATACCTTTATGGCATTAGAAATGTCCAGAGCAGGGGTGTGAAACTTGCATACCACATATATTGTATCTGTGCATTTTTTTTATTTCTTGCCTAAATGTAGAACCTTACTTTTTTCACTATTGAATTTCATTTTGTTAAACAGAACTTTTATTTTTCTTTAAAAAAAAACACAAATATGTCATCATTTGTCAATCATTAAAACATTGAAATACAATTTTTTTTGTGTGTGTGTACCCCTCCCTCCCTCCACCCCCCCACCCCCCCTCCTCCTTCCCCCCCCCCGACTTCCCAGAACCCGTACACGGTATAGAATTTTAACTAACACAGTCTAAAATCTATTGAGAAAAAAGAAATAAAGAAATTAATGACATTCTAGATTGACCTTAGCTTCTTCTTACTGAACTGACTTTTAACAGTTTAAATCATTTCTGATCTTAAGCATAGGCTAACTGGA
The DNA here is from genome assembly GCF_051295495.1 of Thamnophis sirtalis. Taxonomy (NCBI): domain Eukaryota; kingdom Metazoa; phylum Chordata; class Lepidosauria; order Squamata; family Natricidae; genus Thamnophis; species Thamnophis sirtalis. The sequence continues at coordinate 15,731,241 of NW_028261392.1, forward strand.
ATTTCTTAGTCCCGTATTTATTTTGTATATAGTCAATCCATTTTTTCCAGTCTCGTTTATATCTCTCATTTGAATGATCTTTGAGATATGCCGATATTTTAGCCATTTCAGCTAAGTTTGTTACTTTCAATGTCCATTCTTGAATTGTAGGCAAGTCTTCCTTCTTCCAATATTGCGCCACCAACAGTCTTGCTGCAGTTATCAGGTGCAGAATCAAATTGGTCTCTACCACTGTAAAGTCAGTACATATACCTAGTAAAAATAACTGAGGACTAAACTTTATCCTTCTTTTAAAAACATTTTGCATGACCCACCATATTTTTATCCAAAATGCTTTAACCTTTTGGCAGGTCCACCATATATGATAATATGTAGCATCGAGAGAACCACATCTCCAACATTTAGGCTGTACATTCGGATACATAGAAGCCAACTTTTTAGGATCTAAATGCCATCTATAAAACATCTTGTAAAAATTTTCTCTCAGATTTTGAGCTTGTGTAAATTTCACATTTCTTACCCAGATTCTTTCCCATGTATCCAACATTATTGGTTCCTCAATATTTTGAGCCCATTTTATCATACAATCTTTAACTAATTCTGTTTCCGAATCCATCTGTATTAATACATTATATATCCTCTTTATATGCATTAAGCTTTGATCTCTTATTTGTTTAAACAAATTATCCTCAACTTGAATAAAACCAATTTTTTGATCTATTTTCCACCTAGCCTGTAATTGCCCATACTGGAACCATGTTTGAACTACCTTCTCCTCTTTTAATACCTCTAAAGATTTTAATTGTAATACCCCCCTTTCCGAGGTAAGAAGCTGTCTGTAGGTAATTCTGTCCTGTTTTTGTGCTGTATTCATATTTTCAATTGCGTGTCTAGGAATTGCCCACATGGGTATCTTGTCATTTAATTTATATTGGTATTTCTTCCAGACCCGCAATAAAGCATTTCTTAAAATATGACTTTTAAAGTTCTTATCCAATTTTTTGTTGAATAACAGGTAAGCATGCCAACCAAATACCAGATCGTGTCCCTCAATGTTCAATATTCTATCATTGGTTAAGTGAATCCAATCACTAATTACAGATAATACCACTGCATCATAATATATTTTTAAATTAGGTAGTTTCAATCCTCCTCTCTCACGTACATCTTGCATTATTTTCATCTTTACCCTCGGCTTCTTTCCTGCCCACACAAATTTGTTGATACCCTTCTGCCATTCTAAAAGGTTCGCATCTTTTTTAAGTATAGGTAACATTTGGAAGAGAAATAAAAATTTTGGTAAAATGTTCATTTTCACTGCCGCTATCCTACCCAGCAAAGATAAGTGCAATTTCTCCCATTTTTTCATCTCTGTCTGTATGCTATGCCAAAGTGGTTCATAATTATGCTTATATAATTTCCCATTTGAAGTTAAAATGTTAACTCCAAGATATTTAACTTTTTTAACTACCTCACATCCTAGCATCACTCCTAATTCTTCCTTTTGTTTAATATTCATATTTATAGCTAATATTTTGGTTTTTCCTAAGTTTATTTTAAAGCCCGACACTTGACCATATTGATTAATCATATTCATTAAAACCATACTAGATTCCTGCGGTTGTTCCAATATTATGACCAAATCATCCGCAAAAGCGCGGACTCTATATTCTTGCTGCCTAATCTTGATCCCTTTTAAACCATCCAAGCCCCGTATTTTATTCAACAATACTTCCAAAGTTATAATAAACAATAATGGGGACAAAGGACAGCCCTGTCTTGTACCTTTTCCAATTTGAAAAGAGTCTGTTAGACTTCCATTGACTATGATTTGTGCTGTTTGCTGTTGGTATATTGCTTTAATTGACTGTAGAAAATTATCTCCTATCTGCATTTTTTGCAGTATCTTCAACAGAAATTGCCAGTTAACTCGATCAAAGGCCTTCTCAGCATCCAAAAATATAAACGCAGCAGGGATCTGGTTGTTCTTTCCCAAATATTCTAATGCATTAATAATTAATCTAACATTACTTTTCATCTGTCTCCCTTGTATAAAACCTGTTTGATCCGTATGTATCAATTGTTGAATGACCAACATTAACCTATTTGCTAATATTTTAGTAAAAATTTTATAATCTACATTCAGTAATGAAATAGGTCTATAATTTTTGGGTTGAGTAGTATCTTGTTCTTCTTTGGGTATCAAAGATATAAACGCTGTCTTCCAAGATGGAGGGACTTTACCTTCCGTTTGAATCATATTAAATAATTCTCTAAGAGGTTCTACCATTTCTAACTGTAAGTTTTTATAGTAAACCGCTGTCAAGCCATCTGTACCTGGTGCTTTCCCTGACTTTAATTGCTTAATTACCTGCAGGATTTCCCCCGAGGTTATTGGTTGATTCAATTTTTGCCTGTGTTCTTCTCTAACTGAAGGTATTTTCTCTTTGTCTAAATATTTGTCTATGTCTAAACCATTAATTTTATCCCCTTTATACAGTTCTGTAAAAAATTCCCAGAAAGCCTTTTGAATCTCTTCCTGTTGAAACACCTCCTTCCCTCTGTAAATCAGTTTAGATATATTTCGAGTTTTCCTTTTTTCCTAATCTGATAAGCTAACCATCTGCCAGGTTTGTTTGCATTACAAAAAGTATTGTGTTTTGCATATAATAGATTAGTAGCCAGCTGGTCAGAGATCAACATGTCAAATTGAGATTTTAATATGTTAATAGCTTCCTTAACTTTTGTATCGTCTGGGTTCATTGTTAACTCCAGCTCTTTTCTCTTAATTTCCTCTTCCAGTTCTGTTCGTTTTAACCCTTGCTTATTTCTATGTGTTTTATTTATATTCATCAAAACTCCTCTCATATACGCTTTGCTTGCGTCCCATACAAATTCCATAGATGTACCCTTATTCATATTCAAAACAAAATATTCAGATAGTAATTTTTTACAATCATTAATATACTTTTCATATCTAAATAAGTTTTCATTCAATCTCCAAGACCTTCTTGCCTGCACTACCCTTCCCAACTCCATCCAAACTGGATTATGGTCAGAAAGGACCCTAACTGCAATCTTTGTTTTCTTGACCCTAGAAAGCAAATCATTAGTGATTAGGATAAAATCAATCCTTGAAAGGGATTGATGCCTGTCCGAGAAGAAAGTGAAGTCATATTCCTCTGCATTTCTTTCTCGCCAAATATCTCTCAATTCAAAATCATCCATAATGTCAAAGAAAGATTTGGGTAACTTTGCTCGCATCTTGGTATTTAGGCGGGAAATCTTCTTATCTCTCTTAGTGTCTATCACTCCATTCCAGTCACCCAATAGTATACAGGAACTATAGTCCCACTGTACTAATTTAGCATGAAGATTTCTATGGAATCTATCTTGCTGTTGATTGGGAGCATAAATTCCCAAAAGTAATGTCTTTTTCCCTTCTAAGATTAAGTCTAAAGCAATATATCTTCCGAAGGGATCTGCTTCTATTAATTCAGCTTTCATATCTTTTCTTAAGTATACAACTATACCATTCTTCTTTTCCATAGCAGAAGCTGCGAAATGTTGACCAAGTTTTGAGTTGATCAAATATTTTTGATCAGTTGACTTGATATGAGTTTCTTGCAAACAAATTACATCGTTCTTAAACTGTTTGAGATAATGAAATATTTTCTTCCTCTTCTGTGGAGAGTTCAGTCCGTTGACATTCCATGTTAAAATCTTAGTTGTCATTTTTGGTTGGTTGAAGCATTTTTAGAGCTTCCTGCACGGCCTGTTTAACCTTAGGTCTAGCTCCTCCCATTGCTTCCAGATTTGTTGTTGTAGATCCTTGATCGATGGCCGATGATTGTTGATGCTGTTGCTTTTTAGCTTGTTTCTCCATACGTCTAGTAGTCATGCGGCTAGGTCTTGGTTCCATAGCACCTTGCACTTCTAGAGAAGAAAGATGCTCCATCTTGTCTGATGGTTGTGTAGTTTGCTGTCTATCCTGTCTTTCTTGTGGTCTTTCTCTGGGTCCAGATGGTGCAGGGTGTCCGGTCTTCAATATATTATAATAAAAATCTCGGGCTTTCCATACAGAGTTGAGGCGGTACCTTTGCTTATCAAATGTAAATATGATGCCAAATGGTGCATCCCATCTATACTGTATCTGACGATTTCTGAGTTCTTCGACCAAAAAGGCGTAGTCTCTCCTGGCTCTTAACATTGGAGGTGGTATCTCTTTCAAAACAACCAGGTCTTGACCGCCAATTTGAAGCTTAGTGTTATAAGATGCTTGCAGTACCATATTTCTAAACTCTCTTGTAGTAAAATATATAACGATGTCTCGAGGAAGCTGCTTCTGCTTTGCCAGCCAGGAGTTGACGCGGTAAGCTTTGTCAATTTGCCAGCCTTGATTGGTCCCTGGTCTTCCCATCAGGCGGTCAAAAGCTTCCGATAGGATCTGTTTCAGGTTCTCCTGTTTCTCCTCACGCAGCCCCCTTACTCTTAATGCGAACTCCATTTGTCGGTACTGTATCATAATAATTTCTTTTTCAGCATTTTCCACTTTTTGTTCCACCACCTCTGTTTTCAATGTCAAGTTAGCATTGGCATCATTAAGAACCTCTAGAGTATCTTCCACTCCAGAAATATGCTCTGTTAATACAGTTACAAGACTCAGCATGTCGTCTCTAATTTTATCAACCTTAGCATCAAATTTCTCATACAGCTCCTGTTTGAGTCCTTTTATTTCACTTTTAATTTCTTCTTTCATTTCTTTTATTTCCTCTTTTCTCTCCTGCTTTACCACCTCTCTATTATCTCTAAACTTATCTTCCATTTTAATTGTATGTGCATTAAGAGCCTCGCTTAGATTACTCAGGAAAAATTCTTTCGTTAACACATCCCCAGCAGGGGGTGTAGGAAGCGGAGGCTGCAGCTTTGTGCCAGGCACTGAGGATGTGCCCCTGGAAGTAGAGGGTGACGACTTCAAGTTAATATTTGGTTTTGAGGCCATTTCAAAATTTATCTGCCTGCAGTTAATAAAACTCTATTGCCTAAATATGCAGCTTTAAGTAAAGAGGCTTTTATTTTGAAGTTTAAGGCTTGGCAAAACTTTCAGTGAGTAAACATTGTAACAAGACCATTCAGCAGATTCATCACCATTTAACTTCCAAATAAGCAAGGTTAATAAAGGAGTAAAATTCTTCTATTGTGAAACCAAAACAACTGATAAGCAATCTCTTTTGTTTTGAATTCTTTTGAGGATTAGCAAAAAGTGTTCGTTATTACCGGAGAAACCAGCCTACTCGGCGCCATTTTAGAAGCCTCTGAGTAAATAATTTTTCGGAGGAGAAAAAGAAAAGAAGCTAAAATGTTGATAAGCAATTAATGTCCACAGTGAACGGATCCAGCTCGTGATAAGAATAAATCAAACAAAACTTTGATCAGAGTGGGAGAGACCTACTTTGTCCTGCACAAGGCAGTTTGAAGTTCCCAGCACGGACAGCCGTTCTGCCTTGGGCTAGCCCCCCTTTCCTTGCAAGCACAAAAGCTGCAAAAATCGAAGAGCATTTGCCAGCAAAACAGTTTCTTCTTTCCTTCTTGCCTGAAGGATAAGAAAACCTGATAAGACGTCAGATGGAAGATCCTCTAAACAGGTACGTAGCCAGGAATTCGGAGGCAGCTGATTTTTTGCTGCCACCACCAGCAAGCTCCTCCCAGGAAGTCCGAATTTCATTTTGTTAGATAGCACCCAATGTTCAAGTTTGTCAAGTTCCTTCTGTAGCTTAAGTCTATCTTCTGGAGTGTTGGTTATTTCTGCCAGCTTGGTGTCATCTGTAAATTTGATGAGTTCCCCATTTATCCCGTTATTCAAATCATTGATAAAGATGTTGAAGTGTACGGGGCCTAAAACAGAGCCTTGGGGTACTCCACTGCATATTTCCCTTCATGTAGATGCAGTTCCATTGAGGACTACACGTTGAGTGTGGTTGGTCAGCCAGTTACGAATCCATCTGGTGGTGATGCTGTCTAACCCACATTTTTCTACTTTATTTTAGTAATAGGTTATGGTCTACTTTATAAAATGCCTTACTGAAGTCCAAGTAAATTATATTGACAGCATTCCTCTGATCCACTAATTCTGTCACTTTGTCAAAGAATGCAATAAGATTAGTCTAGCATGATCTGTTTTTGACAAACCCATGTTGGCTTTTGGTTATTATTTTGTTTACTTCTAGGTGTTCAGATGACTCAGAGAGAGATGCAGTTTTGCTTTTGAGTACCACAGAATTAGTTACTATTAAACGTGTAAATGATTGTGCGTGCGTGACTTCATTCTATTGTCTCTAAGGGTTGTGACAATGTTCAGTAAACCTCTGTTGCTACAATAATGATGCAGAAGATTTCAGTTGTAAAAGAGGCGTGCATTTGGTGAAAATGGTACATCATGCTTGTTTTCTCATTCAAAGCTTCCAGGTTCATAAATCTGAAAATATTGATTTGAAATGATAGTGAAAGCTTTTTACTATTTTTTTATTTATGTTTTGAAAAATCTGCACCATGTAATAGCAAAGGTGATATATTTATATATTTTCTTTTTTCTTTTTCAAGTTTTTTTTATTTTATATTGCGTATACATATCAATGTGTGAACAGTGTGATACCAGGGTATCATACAATTGAGTACATCTAAACATAATATTATTACTCATGATTTTTACATTTCATATTCATTTCATATTGTTTAAACATATCTAATACTACCTCTATTTAATTTCTAAACCTCCCTCTTATTATTACATACATATCTTGTGTTAAAATATGTATATTGCTGTTCCCTTATTTCTATTCTAACTTTTATTAATGTCACCGTTGTATTCAAAGACGTTTCTTTTCTGTCTTCCATCTTTCACCTGCTTTAGAGATATATTTATATATTTCCCATAAATGTTTTTAGCAGCACTGAAAACTGCTTTAGCATTTATTTATTTGCAAAAGTTATGTTCTTCCCCTTTCTAGGACGCTGGGAGGCTAATTTGCCTAATCAAAAAGCAACTTATTCCAAAATTGCCTTTTCTGCTTTTAAGTAGTGTCAGCATATAAATAGGTTTGACTGATTACTTAGCATAAATAAGTCCTCTTCTTCACTGTTCGTTCTCTCTAATCATTCATGTAAATAGATCAGGAAGCGGTGATGGTTCAAATGGCTTTGTTTGCTCCTATGAGTTTTGGGAATTGGATGTAACTTATGAATGCATAACAGGGCTATGCAGAGCTTCAAATGAAGACTTTACTTTGATGGAACTTTGAATAAATTCTTCCAGCCAACTGTCTGGTTTACTTCTTTGAAACAGTCTGCTTTACTTCTAACTGAGAAGTACCATATTTTTCAGAGTATAAGACACACTTTTTTCTCTCCTAAAAGAGATTGAAAATTTGGGTGAGTCTTATACGCTAAATGTAGCCCCGCCCAGCCACCAGTTCCTAACTTTTGGCCTCCACGCATCCTCTTCCTGGCTGCAGAGATTGCCACCGACAATGGTGGCTTGTGTTTTTGGGCTCCATGCGTTGTGTTTTCAGCCTCCAAATGCTCGATCCACGATGCCCAAAATGACTACCTGGGACAGTTGCTGCCTTTATTTTTAAACCTTCCCCTCTTTCCCTGCTTTAGTTACTGGAGCTCCTTCTGAAGATCAGTTGTGGTTTGGAAGTTGTTTTTCAGCCCAAACATGAACTTCCATGCTTTGCCTGCTTTTCTAATTGCTGCTCCCTCTGACAATCAGCTGTGCTTTAGAAGCACAGTCCCCACCGTCGCCAACCTCAAAACCAGTGAGTGGACGAATATGCTGCAGCTGAGCAGGCTAAGGACTAGCAGATGAATACCTGGTAGGCAGAATTTCCCCCCTCCCCTATTTTCCTCCCCCCCCCAAACTAAGGTGTGTCTTATACTCTGAAAAATACAGTAGCTGTAAATGCACAGTTTATACTATAACACAAGATTAAGTGGAGCGAGAAACAGAGAAATATCTAGTTGTAGAGAAATTTGAACAAACATTTCTCCTATGGCCCAAATGAAGAGATTTTATGGCAGGACATCAGCCATAACATGTAACAGCTCCAGCATGCATAGTGGGCTTTCTGGAGTCATCCCAAAGGTGCTTTTTCAAGAGGCAACTGGACTTTCTTTGGTTTTCCTTAAAGATGTTTCTCTTCTCATCCAAGAAGCTTTTTCAGTTCTGAAACACCATGACCTCGATGATTGAGCATCTCCATAGACTTTCTGGAGTCATATCATCCAAATCTTGGCTACCCAGCTGCAGAATCCATAAGATGACACAAATATGGGAATGACAAGCCTGTATCGAAATATTTCTCGGGTGCTTTGCTGATGTTCATGAGAAGGCAAGTAATGCCAAAGGATTTTCTGCTGCCTGAACACAAGTTGGTCAGCTTGAGTTTTTCCTGTGCATGTTAAGAGACCCTTGTGAATGTCTCCTCTGAAAGATGCTATCTATGCTGAGATCTTCAATTTCATCTCTTTATTATGATTGACTCACCAGCTATTGCATTTTGGCATGTGTTGGACACATCCTGCTTGACACCCTGGCTACATTGTAGCTGCAGGTTGGGCTCTAAAAGCCCACAGCTGAAGGATGGCACCCAAAGCAAGACAGGAACATCTAAAATCTCATTTCACACTCTCCCAACCAGTGGCAGATGAGAAGAGTGAAGAGGTATGAAACAAAACAAATTTTCTGCTTTTATCAGTGGAGAAATGATGCCAAGTGAAACCTTCTGTAACAGTGGCTCAGCATGATTCAAAGCCACAGGACTCAGTTTGTCAAAACAAATCAGGTGTGTTTCTTTGCTTCAGTGAAGTGAATAAAGTTAGCTCCAAAGTTTAAATAACTTTATGAAAAGGAAACTGCTAAGCACTTCATGGGGACCCAATGTTTTTTTTTATCTCCTCAACATTTTCCCTGAATATTCAGGGTACACTTTTTTAAAAAAACCAATGGAGTGTTGATTTATTAGCTTTGACAAGTATTGACTGACTGGCTTGTCACCTAAATCTGACATCAGGGACTGAGAGAGTGTGACTGAAATCACCCTGCTGGCTTTCGGTCTATGGAAATTCTCAATGGTCCTGGTCATGATTATCCCAAGGGTTCTTTTCCAAGATGAGTGAATTTTTTTCTGTTCTCTTTTTCAATTGAAAACATTTCACTTCTTATCAAAGAAGATTCTACAGTTCTAACTGACTGGTGGTGAAGGGAAGGATTTATATTCTTTGTAGTCATCTGGTCATTAGCTTTTTGAGTATAATTGAGGCCAATTGGGGGGTTTAATCTGTGTCTTCAGAGTCCAAGTATGATTGGACACACAGCTTGCTGTGAGTTGTGTCGGGATGCAGGAATAATGAGCAACTGTTGCTCGTTAGGGTTGTCTTCTGCAAATAAAAGACCATGCCTAAGTCTTGGTCTAAGTCTAAGGTGCCATGCCTTAGTTGCAGAAGTCAACGTTCGTTCGTGGTTCGTTGTTCATAAGTGATTTGCTTTCTGTAAACCTGGTTTGCTGTAAGAGCTTTTTGTTTTTGCTTTTGCTGTTTAACTTTTTGCCAGAGACTTTCTCTACGTTTATTTTTGGGCTCGCGGCCAGCTTGAGCCAGGACTGATAAAGACATTCTTTTACAAGCCTTGTCTGATTGTTGTTTGTGCATTAGCGAAGAAGGGGGGGTCAGAACAGTTGGGTAACCTTTAATTACAGCCTTACAACGTCTTCCCATGGAGTGAACCAAGTCTTTTAGTTCTGCAGCTGTTATAATGTGAAACCAAGATTGAATGATTGCTTCTATTAACTGGGTTTTATTTCTGGGTATATTTGGTTATACCTTTTCATAGAATACAGCTAATTGAACAAACCTTGTTGCATTATACCCTTGATTAAATTATCTTTCCATTGATATATAACTTTATGGTACTACTGCAAAAAAAGGAGTGTTATTAGCCTATCAAACCTCAAAACTAGACTTTTCCCAAAATGTTTCCACAATTTTGGTCACTACTGTACAAAGCCATGTTAGTGGATGACAATGTTAGGAGTGGACATTTTAGACACAGCTACAATGAGGTTAGAAAATGCTATAAGCAGAAAATGGCAAATGGGAAAAAAACCCAGATATAAAGTTAACGAAAAGGAACAGAAAGTGATTTCAAGCCCTGTATGGAATGTCAACAAAATGTGATGAATATCTACACCAAATATCATACTCCTGAAACAGTATGCCAATAAGAAAAGGGTACCGATCAGATTAAAAGAGACAGCGTCAATATAACACGATAGCCTAGTCAGCAAATGCCATACTGTGAAAGGTTGAACTACCATGACTAGAAAGGGAATGAAATCGAAAACTTTTTTTAATTAGGAGAGAAGCTAACAGTGAAAATCTTTTAAATACAACCCCATCATGAGACAATGGCAAGGTATCCTAATTATAATAAATGAGGATGGAGCATCCCTCTTCTGAAATCTGAATCCCAAAAAGATAAAGTGCCTTTTTTGGCATAATAAAGCACATGAGTGCAATAGCTAAACATCAAAGATGTGACACAACTGCCAAAAACAGGAAGGGAGGGAGGTTGGAAGAGAGGTTGGGAGAGAGGGAGGGAGGGAGAAAAAAAAATACCAGCATGATTTTCCAGCATTTTGGGCACCTTGTCTTTGTGAAAGTATAATTAGGAATATTTTTTATGGGACAACTCTCCATGGCCAACTTGCTCTGGGACAATTTGCCGCTGGACAATTTAATATACATATATTAATTATTATATTATGTCTCTCTGTGTGTTATTTTTTGTCATTCGCATTTCATTCTGTCCCTCCTTTTGCATCCTTTCTTTAATGATTCTATTCTACCATTTCCTTTATTTTATTATAACTCTTATCCCCCAGCAAATTGCCCAGCAGCGAGTTGGCCATGGCAAGTAGCCTGTGACAAGTTGGCCATGGCAAATTATCATAGACCTGAAAGTGGGTATTCCTGTCTTGTTCCTTTCTATATTTCTATATTTCACAAGTCTTGATATTCCATTCACACTTATTGGTGCTTGTTGTGAAAAATATATTGATTACATCCATGTAATTCTTGCAAAATCCATATCTCCCAAAATTGTAATCAGAGAAATTCAGTTTAAATTGTTAAAAGCTTTCTCTGCTTCAAGAAATTTTGAAACAAGCTATTTTTAATTGTGTGGTTCCAAGTACTTTAGTACATTAAGAAAATATTTAAGTAAACAGTGGTGAGATTCAAATTTTTTTACTACCGGTTCTGTGGGCATGGCATGGCTTGGTGGGCATGGCAGGAGAAGGATACTGTAAAATCTCCATTTCCACCCCCTTCCAGGGGAAGGTTACTGCAAAATCTTCATTCCCTCTTGATCAGCTGGGACTCGGGAGGCAGAGAATAGATGGGGTAGAGGCCAACCAGAGATATTATTTACCGCTTCTCCAAACTACTCAAAATTTCCACTACTGGTTCTCCAGAACTAGTCAGAACCTGCTGAATACCACCTCTGCTCTAATGCTATTAATTGTCTTTTAAGTAAAAATAAAACACATTAGTCTTTGTGAATAAAAACTTGTAAACTATTTTCCAGCCTTTCAATATGAATCACGATGAACACCTTATATTAACTATTCAGTAATGATGTTGGCCTATAATTGTTTGGCAATGGAAAATCCTGTCCTTCTTTAGGAGTCAATATATCCCTGTGTAACTATCCAGTATATTCTGTCATTTAAAATTGAGTTCATATTTTTGTTGCAAAGGTAACAAAAGCTCCTCTTCAAAATATTTATAGTAAGAATTTGATTAACCCATCTTATATAGGATCTCTACCTTTATTCGTTACTATGCATTACTTTTTAATAGCATCAAAATTTTCTCTTATTTTAATGATCCATTCTTCATTCATCTGTTAACTTTGGTAGATTTTGTTTCTTTAAATATTCATCTCACGAGTCACCATAATTCCCTCATTTTGTAATTTTAATATCATTTTCTTTTTATTCTTTTTTCTCAGTCTGTAAGCAAGCCATTTCCCTGGTTTATTTGCTGACATAAAGTTCCTTTGTTTAACAAATTCAATTTTATTTCCATCGCTCTCACCATTAGCACAGAAAGTTATGCTGTAGAAGTTTAATTTGCTATGAGATATTTTTCCTCCCCAGAGATCTCATTAGTTCCTCCTCTTTTATCTTTGTATCATTTGGAATATTTTGCATATTTTCTCTTCAAGTTCAATTTATTGTTCTGCTGAATAAATCGTCCTCACATGAGTGCATTGCTGGCATTCCCTACTATGTAATATCTGTAACCTTATTGAGATTATTCTCAAAACTTCTATAAGATTGTTTTTACATTCTTCCCCTATTATTTCACATTGGAATATTTCATTTCAACTCATCTGCACATTTCAGCTTTCTTCTTACATATGTATTAAAGTCACTGGACTATGGACAGAGAAAGGCTTTGGCAATATTTCAACTTTGTTAACACCAGTGGCCAAACTTTTGGAAGTCCAGAACGTGTCTGTTCTGAAGTAATATCTGTATCTTTCCGAAATATAAATATGTTCTTTAGAATTACCTTTAAATTTGTTCAATTGATATATGGGGAAATTATTAATCATTTTGAAAAATATTTTTGCCAATCCCTTTTGCTGATGTTCCAGGTTGGTATAAGAAGACTGTTTCATTTCAGTCTTCCATTATGAACCAATTTTCATATGACTGCTGCAATAACTTTCTGATACATCCAAAGCAGGGGTGGGTTGCAGCCAGTTTTAATGTTTTTATTAATTTCAATTTGATGAAGGATATTTGTTCTCAAGTTAGGAATTGTAAAATCCACTGCATTTCTAAAGTAAAAGGATTCCTTGAGTGAAGCTTGACTCCCAGTTACCTTCCAGAATTTTTTGGGCAATAATGTGACCATTTCCATTGCTTTATGTAGGTGGTGGTTCTTCTTCTTCTTCTTCTTCTTCTTCTTCTTCTTCTTCTTCTTCTTCTTCTTCTTCTTCTTCTTCTTCTTCTTCTTCTTCTTCTTCCTCCTCCTCTTCCTCCTCCTCCTCTTCTTCTTCTTCCTCTTCTTCTTCTTCTTCTTCCTCCTCCTCCTCCTCCTCCTCCTCTTCTTCTTCTTCTTCTGCTTCTGCTTCTTCTGCTTCCTCTCCTCCTCCTCCTCCTCCCCTCCTCCTCCTTCTCTTCTTTTTCTCCTCCTCCTCCTCTTGTGCTCATTCTCCGCCTCCTCCTCCTCCTCCTCCTCCCCCCCTCCTCCTCCTCCTCCTCCTGCCATATCTGTCGTTGGACATTGGCAATCTTGTTGGTGGTAAGTTAAGTTATTACTCTACCCTATTGGAACTTTCCTTTCTTCTGTCCAATTGTGTCCAACTCTCAGCAACAGTCTGCATGAGTTCCTGCAGTTTTCTTGACAAGGTTTTTCGGTAGTGGTTTGCCACTATTTCCTCCCTAGCTGAGAAAAAGTGACTGGCCCAAGATCACCCAACTGGCTTTCAGCCTACAATGGGACTAAAATGCATGGTCTTCAGGTCTCTAGCCTGTCTTAAACACTGCACAATATTGACTTTTTTGCCCTGCAGAGTATATTCCATCAAAATGAAAATGAGATGGGTTTAGCTTTGCTTTTGTTTTTGAGAGATCAGGTAAAATTGTCTGTGGTCACTTTCATTCCTTTTCTCCTTTTCCTAGACCACTTCATGCTTTCTAAAACATCAGATGGTTTATAGGAGACAAACTAGAGAAAGGCACTCTAAGTAAATTCCCCTTGTTTCCATATTCTGCATCATGCATGAGATGAAGCATGAATGTTGGCTTGTCTCATGATGATCCTGCTGGATGTATTGCTTTGACACTTTAGGAATATAAATCATATCAAAAGTCCATAATAGCAGATTCCCTGCTGTTAACATTTGCTTTTCAATTCCTTGGAGGGTGGTGATAACAAAATGAGACAGGGTTATTGCTCATCCCCACCTTCTCCCCTGTGATTTTAATTGTTTGGGAGATTAGAAGACTTGAATGGAATACCTGAAGTAGGCTGCGGAGTTCTATAAAGGCATGGCAGTATGTCAGCTTGTGTCGGATGAGCTGCCTTAAGTAATCAAGAGCTTTGTAGAACAGTGATCTCTATCTTTTCAGAGTGTAGCTCTTTCTTTCTTCCACTCTCTTTCTTTCCCCTTCCATGCCCCACCTCCACATACACACTTGAAGATTTTCCATTTTATAACTGTAATTTAGGTGAAAAATTATTATCTGAGGTTTAAATTATCTAGATTAATTATCAAAGATTATCTGATATTTAAATTATTTGAAAGAGCTCTGTTGAAAAGTGAACACAGTGGTGTGTTTTTTAGCATTAATATATGAGGTAGGTAGACAAACAGACTGGAGAAATTAGGAATGCATAGAAGCATTTGTTTCCTGCTAAATTGAGCAACTTTAAACTGAGAATTAATTGTCTCAAGGATAATCAAAACCTGGAAACAGATATTGTCACTTCAGCAAGATAACAGGGACCATAGCCTTCCATCTGTGACTTTACTGATAAGATAGATAGCTGTATTTTATGCAATGGGAAAGTTATACCATTCCTATTGTGACTTGGTGCTTAAATAAGCTGTGAGAATGACTCTAATGTCAAGTCAGATAGTTTCTGGGCCTTTCTACTAGGACTGTATGAGAAATGATGAATCATCTTCAAATGTATTAGCAATTCTACATATAAAAAAGAGAGAGTGAAATGAAATTATAGTAGAAAGGCTCTATGAAAGATGCATTTTGCAATTACCTTGACAATAATATTCTATAGATGTAATCTTGAATACATTTACTGTAATAAGTTCTACTGAACAAAATAAAATGTTTTTTCTGGGCGTAAGATACTAGGGAAACTTAATTTCAAGTTTTGAAGAAACATTAACCTGCAAAATGAGTACCACAATTCAGGAGGAAGAAAGTTGTATGCTTTCATTAAGATTTCAGTTAATTAATCATTAATCCCTTCATTTGCTGCATATTCCACTGAACTGCTAGGTTAGCTTTTGAGTCATTTATCATTTTGTAGACTAGAAAGAAAACTGCTAATCCCAGGCACAAGGAAAGACCCAATCCATCAGTTAAATCAACCCATCACAGATACACCATGGTTCTGTAATTACGAATTCCAATTTTTCCATTCAAAACAAGATAATGATACTGGAAAGCCAAATTGTCAGACCCATGTGTAAGTTTGACAAAGTGATTTCATTTTAAATGTATGCAGTGTCTTTTTTTTAACAATACCATTAAAGTGTCATTTTCTTTTTTGTAAGGTCAGTCAACCATTTATTTTCTGTTCTTCCTATTTTGAGTAGTATTTTTCTCATTTGGTTTTGAATAGAACCCAGCACCCTTCTGCTTTAACAGATGAGTGATTTCTTTCCCTCCCTCAATGGAGATTAACAGGGATTAATATTAGTGGTATAGAGTTTAATAGTTTCTGCTCACTTCAAACATTTTAAAAGATTAAAAGAGCCACTAATGTATTTCCACCAAGCTAATGTCTTGAAGCTAATGTTTTGATCGAAAGTTGAAGTGGGATTTGAAAAGTTGAAATGGATTGTGGAGTTGGAGTTATATTCAGCATATGAATTTACCACCTATTCAGAACATAAAATGTGGAATACTCCGCATACAGGTAGTTATTGCTAGAGAATCATCATGCATCATAAGGAAAAGATTAAAACTAAAGTTTTTCTCACAGTATGGAGAAAATTAACCCCTGGACAAGCATCATGCGCTTCAAGGTGCTTCTTACCATCCACAAAGCCCTTCATGGTAGTGGATCTGGGTACTTGAGAGACCGCCTCCTGCCAATTACCTCCTCGAGACCTATAAGATCTCACAGATTAGGCCTCCTCCGAGTGCCATCCGCCAGCCAGTGCCGGCTGGCCACTACGCGGAGGAGAGCCTTTTCAGTAGCAGCTCCGACCCTTTGGAACGATCTCCCCGTGGAGATTCTTACCCTCACCACCCTTCAGACTTTCCGCGCAGCCCTCAAGAGCTGGCTATCCCGTCAGGCCTGGGGGTAAAGATTATAATTCGCCCCCACCCGAATGCTGAATGAATGTTGTTTATTCTTTTAATTACGTGTTATGTCATATGTTATTGTATGTATCCCCTCCCATATAAGTTGTTAGCCGCCCTGAGTCCCCTCAGGGAAAAGGGCGGCCTATAAATAAACTTATTCTAATTCTAATTCTAATCATGTATCTGTCAGCAGCATGAAAAAGAAAGAAGTGAAACTAGAACTTTTTTTTTGCATTTGGGAGCGAATGTGACCAGTTTTACGCCCTTCCTACACCCACTTTGCCAAAACTCAGGTCAGCCTAGCACTAGCAATAGCACTCAGGCTTATATACCACTTTACATTGCTTTACAGCCCCTCTAAGTGGTTTACAGAGACAGCATATTGTCCCCAACAATCTGGGTCCTCATTTTACTAACCTTGGAAGAATTGAAGATTGAGTCAAACTTAAGCTTGGTGAGATTTGATCTGCCAAATTGCAGTCAGGCGGCAGTCAGCAGAAGTAACCCGCAGTACTGCACTCTAACCACTGTGCCACCACAGCTTATTCATTTCTTCCCCTCCAAAAAAAGGCACATAAACGTTTCGAGTCTCAGAAATGACACCAACTTATTTATAACCCAATAAAGAAGAATATTTGTAGCTCAGGGTTGAAATGAGGGGTCCTTGGTGCTCTCTTGAGTGTTTTTTTAAGGTGTTTCATTACCCAAACTAAGTAACATCATCAGTCCTAGCATCAGTGCTAGTTTTGGGAATGAAACGTCTGCAAGAAAACAATCAAACTCAGATAGCACCAAAGATCCCTAACTCATAAGCCTCCACAGTGGTGTCTCAGCAGTTTACCTAGTTGAGTCACACCCTGGCTTTTTCCAGAACATGCCAACATTCATAGGCACTTTCACCCTAATCAAGCCTTTAGCCTACAAAAAAAGAAAAATAACTCATTGTGTCTGGTGGTGTGGGTGGGAGGTATATGAGAGAAAATGTGAGAAGATCACTGCCAGTAGATGAGAAAGCGATGACTTGGCCCTCAAAAACATGGCAAGTGATAGGGCTGTTGCCAGCAGCCAGAACCACAACATACAATTAAGAAGCACAGGTTGATGTGATTCTTGCCAGGAGTTTAGCTTGGGAGCTCAGCTGGAATGCTTGAGAACAACAATTGGAACTTGGCTATTAGAAAAAGAACATTAAACGTAAAGCAGCATCTAATTCCAAAGAATGCAAGAACTCTTGGAGGAAGCAAACTCTGTAGGCCATTTTTACATTTTAAGACTTTAAGACTTTTACCTAAGGACTGACCGTCAAAGGTTTACTTATGTCACTATGTAGTGAAGTCTAGGAGAGTGGAGTTAGCCCACAGCAACAGCCTTTTGGGTGTGGGGTGGGTGGGTGGGTGGGGGGAAGTATGTGTCTTACATGTCTAGGGAGATTCTTAATCATCCAGGTTATGGTTGTCCTAAAGGTACTTTTTCAAGAGGCAACTGGATTTTCTTGTTTTTCTTTGAAGATGTTTCACTTCTCATCCAATAAACTTCTTCAGCTTTGCCTGGATGTTGGGGAATGGAAAGATTTATATTCCTTGCAGGCAGCTGGTCATTTGCATCCTTTTAGACACGTGTTGCAGCCATTTTGAGGTTTATCTGTGTCCTCAGAGTCACCTGAGTAGTGCAAGAAGGCTCTACACCCATATTGAGCAATAAACCCCCAAGTGGCCTCAAAGACTCTCTAAAAGGAT
The DNA here is from genome assembly GCF_051295495.1 of Thamnophis sirtalis. Classification (NCBI taxonomy): domain Eukaryota; kingdom Metazoa; phylum Chordata; class Lepidosauria; order Squamata; family Natricidae; genus Thamnophis; species Thamnophis sirtalis. Next base: position 15,749,110 of record NW_028261392.1, read on the forward strand.
GCAAATGACCAGCTTTCTGTAAGGAATATAAAGTCAATATGACACTTAAGCCCCTGAGCCAGTAATGTTGTCTGCTTTGCAATCTGGGAAGATTCAATAGACATGCCAGCCTCTAAGCTGAAACTGGCCCACATCCATTTAAAGTCCAGTTGCAACATCCTATGTGGGGTCAGAAACTCCTGTTTATCACAGCCATAAGGAAGTCCATTGAGGACCTGAAGACTAATCGCCGTTTGTCTCATCAAAGATGAGACATTGACTAACAACCATCTTGTACTAAAGAAAATTCCATATGTACTATACTCTATGAATCTAATAATCAACAATGCAGAATATAACCACTTACAAGCCCTAGCTTTGCTATTATATGTCTATGTACTCTATTATGATGACCAATAACTCAGAAGAAGTATAAAACAGTGACTACTGATGGTTAGATTTAAATTAGGATTCGAGTTCACTATTGTACCATGTAGTATTGCTAATACAGAATGCATAAAGACTTTGTAATCAGTATAATAGGATTAGGTGACAATGACTCAGAGAAGCTATTTGTATAGATCAGTACTGGTATATGATTATTTGATTACCTGTAACTTTAATCTTGTTAATATATTCTTGACAGTCTAAAAACTTCATGGACTATCAAAAATAACCCAATAATCCTCTAGGATGTCCTTATTTACCCTCTGTCCATCTCTTGTCCTAAAATATCCTCACCTAATAATAGGATTTTTAGACTGTCAAAAATATATTAACAATTGCAGGTAATCAAATCAAAAGTACAATAGCAAGACTAGAACTCAGAGTCATAGATAAGAACCAAATTCTAGGAAAAAGTTACAAAGAAATGTCTTTATTGAGTGAAACCTTCATCAATTAAAACTGGACCCACAATCACTAATCTAATTCTAGCTCTCTGACTTGACACAAGAACAGAGGCAAACATCCAGCACACTAGAGCAAGAAATTGAAAAGGTCAATCAATAGAACAAGCCCACTATCTAATATTGTGAATGAAGATGTACATAATATTAGAGGAAAGGTAACATTTTAGAAAAAGTTATGCACACAAACTGGCCTGCTTAGCCCATCTGATTTGGCAGAATTGGTGTGCTCAATGCATATCCATATCTAGACCCTAGAAGCACATTTTCTTTATAGCATTCCATGCTTTCTGGAATGAGGTTCCCCAAGAGATTCAAGCAGCTGCATCTACCTGGAGTTTTGAAAGGTATTGAAAACTCTGGCTAGTTAGCAAGTAGTCTCTTTCTCTTCCTCCCTTTTCCCTTCTTCCATTTATTTATTTAATTGTATCCCTCTTGTATAATTTTTTCAAATAATACAGAATCACCCACCTGGCTTTCATAGCTAGGATGGTACTAGAACCAGGGGAGGGTTCCTGCCTGCTCTAACCTCTTCTATAGAAGAGGTTCCACAAACCTACTGTGCCGTTTAGAACCGGTTCCAGCTCCCTCCCTCCGCCCGTCCACACATCATCAAGATGAAGAGCGAGAGGAGGAATTCTGGGAGTTGAAGTCCACAAGTCTTAAATCTGTCAAGTTTGAACACCCCTGGAGTTTTTTTCTAAAGGGTTAGGGGTGCAAGGGTCTTGTAACTTGACAGTTTTAAGACTTGTGTGCATCAAATGCCAGAGTTTCTGAGCCAACATTTTGGTTGCTAAGCAAGAGCGTTGTTAAGTGAGTTTCACCACATTTTACAAGTTGGCCATGCCCACCCAGTCACTTGGCTGGCAAGCCACTCCCATCCGGTCACATGGCCAGTAAGCTACTCCCACCCAGTTGCATGGCCAGAAAGCCACTCCCACAAAGCAGGCCACATCTACAGAAGAGGTTCTAATAATTTTGGAAACCCACCAATGACTAGAACTCATCATCATCATCATTCTCTTTTAACTACCCCATAATTCCTTGCTGAGTGGAGTCTGCGTAACTGAATGAAGCTGAGTTTTATTGGCCAGATGCCCTTCCTGTCACCAATGCGTAGGATTTTTTTTCAGCAGATATATTCCCAATGTGCCCACAGAGAGAAATATCTGCCTTTAACTAGGATCGAACTCACAGCCTTCCGATTGTGAGAGTTCCACTTCTTGGGATTAGAACTCCTATATTATAGTATATTGCCTTAACCATTAGTCCAAACTGCCTGGCTGTTCAGGTAATAAATCATCCTAACTCTCTGTAACCTGATCCAATTGTCTACATTTGGAGAAGTGCAATGGTAAAATGACTGAGAGTAACAACAACTTCAGTAAATAAATGAAAATAAAGTAGATAGGAGAATGTGATAAATATCCAGATTGGAGAGGGAGAATTGTCTTCATGTCATTTCACATCTATCTAATGCACATAAATCTACTAGGAAATCTTTCAGGTCTGAGTGAGGTGATCCAAATCGTTCAACAAAATATCCGTCTCTTTCAAGCAGAAATAAACATGTTTTACATTTAATCTCCCATGGCAAGAATCAGATTAATTAAACATTGTTTTTCCCTGCAGCAGCATGAAGAGAATCAGGTAGGAAATTATGAGAAAAATTTTATTAGCTTATTGGTGTTGGCAGAAGTGGTTCTTTGACACTGATTCATCCATCAGTGCCTGAAACTTCACAGACCAGCTGAAGGAATGACATTCAGAGGAAAGTACAAACTGGAGACTCCATTAAGGTGGAAATGAAAGAAAAACAAAGAACATTTTAAAAATCACATTGTTGTACTTTTGACGCATAATCCATCCTTATGTTGGCAGAATGCAAAGTATAGTCCTGTTCAGGGGAGTTCCAATCTCCAAGAAAACACAGGAATAATAAAAAATTGATAATGTGAGTAGTTCTAGTATACATGACATATGAAAGTATAAATATTTTGCTTTATACTTGTTTCCTCTGTCTTTGATCTGGATGTGTTGTTGTTTTTTTTAATCTGAATCCTAGCCTTGGTCTTCATTTTCATTTTGTTTACAGTGCTGCCTCTATAAATGGTGCAAAAATGAAGTAACATACTAGAGATGTAAAAAAAAAAAGATTCAGTTGAATAATTCACCCATTCCAAACATAAATTCTTTGGTGTCAAGAGTCTTCCACACGCTAGTAATTTAGGCCATGTAGATCCCAAATTATGGTGTGTATGTATATATATATATATATATATATATATATATATATATATATATATATATATATATATATATATATATATATATATATATATATATATATATATATATATATATATATATATATATATTGTTCTTGATTATTAGCATGCCTACCTTGCAATTCCAAAGCTGAAAGACAAAACTGCAGAAATATTTTATCTTTGATTATTTCCTCTCAATATTTTAAGTGCAATATCCCTAGCCATAACTTAAGATATCATCTTAAAAAAATATAGAGGAAAAATACAATCACATCTGGATCCTGAATCAAAAATTATTGAACAAAGCAAACTATTCTGAATTAGGCCAAGATAAATGCTTATAATAAGAGGTGGGCTTCAAAAATTTCAGAAATGGGTTCTCTGCCCAATTGCTGGGTGGCGCCGTGGCCTAGTCGACTTCCTGCACCACGCCCGGAGGCCATTTTCATCTTCCCCAGGCTCTGGAGGCTTTCCTCAAGTCTCTGGGAGGACGAAAATGGCCTCCCCTGGGCTCCGGAGGCCCTCTGGAGGCCGGAAACATTTCTGGCCTTCTGGAGCTTTCAGGAGGCCCATTTTTCCCCCTCCCCATGCCTCCACATGGACCCTGCATTTACCTCGCATCCAAAATGGGCCGTGTGTAGACTCCTAGGAGGGGAGAGATGGGGTGGGCAGGGCCAGTCAGGGGTGGGATTTGGAGGTTCTCCAAGCCAGCCATAATGTTAGCTATGGGTTCATCCGAACCCAGGCGAACCTGTAGCAGCCCTGCTTATGATGACCAAAATTACATTGAAAAGTCTGTGTTGAAGGATTTACATAGCAAATAATTTGATCAGAAAAGCTTGGGTTAAAGAATGGAGTCTTGACAAACTCATAGCTTACTTATTTCATGACCAGTTTCATACAGAAGCTTCTACATTACTAAATCTGTGGATAAGGCACTTCAAGAGTCTGTTTATTTAAAAACGACTTCAATAATAACAACCCCAAATTCATTTGACTGATATGATCTCTGTTGCACTTTATTAGCACAAGTGAAAATCAAAGGCAAGTATGTGCTTCCTTATCTTGTAATATCTTTTAGTTATAGCTTTGTTTCTATTTTTCTACGTAGCATTATTTTCTGCATTTCTGAAATGTTCTAAAACACAGACCTTTTTGTAATGCTATTGCATAGTTAACCACACAAAGATCACCTTTGGTTGCTAAATATTTTATCCAGACAGGAGGGAAAAAACACTTTTATCAAGGTGGTTTACTTGCAGTCATACACTGAAGACTGTAGAATTAGTGGGAGAGAGAAAAATAAAAGATTCCATCTTTAAACTAACACACTGCAAAAAAATATCCCCAAAGGACAAAGATTAGTTTATCTGTATGAAAGGAAAACAGATCTCTTGCCTACTGAACAGAGCCAGAATACTGCCTGAGAAATAGCAAATGGCTACAAATTTATAGTGAAGAAAATTTCACTCTCTGTGTTTAGAGATATTCACTAAAATCCGTAAATAACCTCAGACATGCCTGACACTTGTACGGTTCATTCACTGCATCACAAAATACCTTGAAAAAACTTCAAGCAGAGTCTCTGTGCCACAGGCAGGGGAACACTTTCCATTTTGAAAATTCCTAACAAGCCTCTGGCAAAATCTGACTGATACAGCGCCAAAAATACCTGTTGTTGAAATCATGAGAAAGAAAGAAAGGAAGGAAGGAAGGAAGGAAGGAAGGAAGGAAGGAAGGAAGGAAAGAAAGAAAGGAAAGAAGGAAGAAAGGAGGGAAGAAGGGAGGGAGGAAGGAAATGGAGAGAGAGAGGAAAGAAAGAAAGAAAGAAAGGAGGGAGGGAGGAAAGAGAGAAAGAGAAAGAAAAAAGGGAGGGAGGGAGGAAGAAAAGAGAGAAAGAAAGAAAAAAAGAAAGAGAGGGGAAAGAGAGAGAGAAAAAAAGAAAGGAGGGAGGGAAGAAAGAAAGAATGAGACAGAAAAAGAAAGAATGAAAGAAAGGGAGGGAGGGAGGAAAAGAGAGAGAGAGAGAGATTGAGAGAGAGAGAGAGAGAAAGAAAACCATATAATCTGCATCTTTGCTTTTTATATGGCAGAAAATAATGATTTTTCAGTGATCTGGTGGGTGGAATTCAATTACTTGCTTACAGTGGAAGTTATAAGGAGGTAACATGTTATGAAGACATGAAAGAGGGCTAAGGAAAGAATGGTAGTCTAGTTTGTCTTGAAACCTTGCATTCTTGGGACTAAATTTTCGCTGAATGGCAGAATACAGGTAGTCATTGATTTACAACCATTTGTTTCATTGCAATGGCCCTCCAAAAGTAATATACGACCTTTTCCACTGTTGCAGCATCCCCATGGTCACGTGATCAAAATTCAGCTGTTTGGCAACTGGCATGTATTTATGACAGTTGCAGTGTCCCGGGCTCATGTGATCAACTTTTGCGAGCTTCTGACAAGTAAAGTGAATGGGAAAGCCAGATTCCCTTATCAACCATGTTACTCATGTAACAGCGGCAGTGATTTGCTTAACAACTGTGGCAAGAAAAGTGATAAAATGGGGCAAAAGTCATTTAACAACTGTCTTGCTTAACAACAGAAAAGTTGGTCTCTCTTTTTTCTTTTTTAATTTTATTGAAAAGTTGGTCTCAATTGTGGTTATAAGTAAAAGACTTCCTATACTTAATTCTAAGTAAAAAAAAAAGATACAGGTTCTTTGGAATAAAGCTTTAATATTGGTGATTCCATGGATACTTACAGGAAAAGTTCTGGCAGCAGTAGACAATTTATTTACTGCTTTTTTGTTTGATATTCAGTTTTCCTTTTTTAAAAAAGTTATTAGAGATTTTTTTTAAAAAAAAGACACATTTTTTTTTGCATTTTCCTTCTGTACATTTCCACCTTGGTTATCCATTGTAAATATACTTCTTCCCCCCTTATTTCTCTTTGTCTATATACATATGATACTATTATATACATTCCTTAATTTACAATCCTTCATTATGTACTGTTTCCATTTATACATGTATGTTCATCTCTACCTATACATTGCTAATTTCTAACGCCTGTGTCTTCTTCACTTAGTCTTTCCTTAAGCTTTACACCTGTCCTCTAGCCCTTTGTACTAATCGTTCCATACCATATAATATTCTGTTTCCTCCTTTTCTTTTATTTCTTTTGTAAGTTTGACCATCTCTGCACACTCTAAAACTTTCATTATAACATTCCCCTCTGATGGGATATCATTCTTCTTCCAATTTTGTGCATATATTATTCTTGCTGCCATCATGATATGTATAAATAAATATTGGTTTTTTTTTTTGTCATATTTCCTTGTAGGTATTCCCAACAGAAATAATTCTGATTTCATATCTATTTGCTGTTTAGTAATTTTCTTCCTCTGTTCCCATATTGTTTAGCCTTGGGGCATAATCTCCACATGTGGTAATAGGTTCCTTGATTTTCCCTACGTTTTCAACAGTCCAGTGATAAGTTCAGGCATATTTTAGCCAGTCTCACTGGTGGGAGATGCCATCTATAGAATATTTTATTCAGTTTTCCAATGCAGCATCCCACACCAGTTTTCTCTAGAAATTTCCCAACTTCATTCAGACCTTGCTTAGACTTTCCATCCCATTAAATAAAAAAGGTATTGTCACTTGCTGAAGTTAAGCAGCACTTGCTTAAAATTAATCTATAATACTTGTTATTAAAAAAAGTCACAGTTTAGATTTTTTTTTTATAGATTTTATTTAGCATTTATAGGCCGCCCTTTTCCCTGAGGGGACTCAGGGCGGCTTACAATAGTAAGGGAAGGGGAGTGAAAGACAAAATACAGAAAAAAATGTGAGATAACTAAAAAGTACTAAAACACAACATTCACTCAGCATTCGGGAGTTTATGGTTTGGTTTTTTTGTTTAACTCATTATTACCAAAGCATGCTCCTTATATGTATGTTCTAGATAAATCATGCTTCTCATCAAATGATATTTGTGACCTAGAGACTTTCCTGCAAAGATAATTGAGCCGAGGTGGCACAGTGGTTAAATGCAGCACTGCAGGCTACTTCAGCTGACTGCAGTTCTGCAGTTCGGCTGTTCAAATCTCACCAGCTCAACCTTGAGCCAAGGTGGCGCAGTGGTTAAATGCAGCACTGCAGGCTACTGCTAGATCAGCAGGTCAGCGGTTCAAATCTCACCGGCTCAGGGTTGACTCAGCCTTCCATCCTTCCGAGGTGGGTAAAATGAGGACCCAGATTGTTGGGGGCAATATGCTGACTCTCTGTAAACCGCTTAGAGAGGCCTGAAAGGCCTATGAAGCGGTATATAAGTCTACTGCTATTGCTATTGCTATTGCTATGAAGCGGTATATAAGTCTAACTGCTATCTGCAGAAGAAAAATATAGCATAGAGCTGACTGAACCTAGATTTCACACCAACCAGGCTCCTAATAATGCTAAATCAATATATAACTGCAGGAAAATGGCACAACTTTGAATGATTTTAAGGCAGGTGGAGCTTTTCTAGAGAGCTGTCATGATTATTGGTTTAGTTGTAATAGCACAATTTCACTTTAAGTCTACCTCTTATTATATCAGGTATAAAGAAAAAAGATCCCTGCAACAAAGGAAACTTTTTTATTGCAATCAATAACACATTTTGCTTTCAACCCTGATAGCAATTTAAGACTTACTGAACCAAAACAATGAGAAGATAAAAGGGCTACCTTTAAAACGGAACTACTTGGGAACAAAAAAACCAACAACTTGAAATGTTGACCTATAATTTTAATATGATTTTTTATCATTGTCTTGTTCAATACACTATGATGGAGAGTTCAGTTTCATGTGCATTATATCATAATACCGGTTATCTTCGACTTACCACCACAATTCAGCCCAATATTTCTACCGTTGGGGGCGCATTGGCTCAGTAGCTGAGACTCTGAGCTTATCAATCAGAAAGGTCAGCAGTTTGGTGGGTCCAATCCCTAGCACCGCGGAACGGTGAGCTCCCATTACTTGTCCCAGCTTCTGCCAACCTAGCAGTTCGAAAGCATGCAAAAATGCAAGTAGAAAAATAGGAATCACCTTTGGTGGGAAGGTAACAGTGTTCCGTGCACCTTTGGCATTTAGTCATGCTGGCCACATGACCACGAAGAAGTTTTTGGACAGCGCTGGCTCTTTGGCTTTGAAATGTAGATGAGCACTGCCCCTAGAGTCGGGAATGACTAGCACATATGTGCGAGGGGAACCTTTACTTTTACTTTACTTCTGTTGTTAAGTGAGACATTTGCTACGGGAGTTTTGCCCCATTTTATGACCTTTCTTGCCATAGTTGTTAAGTGAATAACTGCAGCTGTTAAGTTAGTAGCCTGATTGTTAAGCAAATCTGACTTCCCCATTGACTTTGCTTATCAGAAGGTCGCCAGAGGTAATCATGTGACCCCGGGACACTGCAGCCATCAGAAATACAAGTCAGTGGCCAAATGTCTGAATTTTGATCATGTGATCATTGGACTCCTGCAACTATTGTAAGTGTGAAACTTCAGTATCATTTTAACTTTGAATGGTCACTAAATAAACTGTTGTAAGTGAAGGACTACCTGCATTGGCAGATGGATAATACCAGAGGTGGGTTCCTACCAGTTCGCACCTATTCGGTAGAAGCGGTTCGTCAAATCTACCGAACCGGTTCGAAGAGGTTCCACCAGTGGACCCGGAAAGCAGGCCACACCTACAGAAGAGTTTCCAAACATTTTTGAAACCCACCACTGGTCCTGGGATATAATTATTCTACACTATCATGCTCATATTTATAAAACTCAGTGCCTCTGTGAAAGGTAAGGATGACTACTGCGTTTGTGGTGCAATCAGAACATTGCATGTGTTGTTTTAACGCAAACCAAAGATGCCTTTTAAAAAACAAGTTTACATCATATTCTTATGCATGCCAGTGCTGTATGTGAGGTAATTTAAGGTGGTTCTGACAAGTGTCGTCGGCATCTTCATCTCCGGTCACATGGGCAGAAAGCCACTCCCACAAAGGAGGCCACACCCACAGAGTAGGTTCGAACGATTTTTGAAACCCACCACTGGATTATACACATACTATCACAAGGAGTTTTTTTTTCTGATAGCAAAGTTCATCTTTTGAACTAATCACATGATGTTGTCAAGTATACATGAGCAGGTTTTCAGATTTTGGTAATGGTCATTTTCGGTATATAATAAGCACCCTTATTGATGATGAAGAGGAAGACATTGAAGACAGTGACAGTGGTGGATAACTCCCCCCCCTCCCAGAAATGAAACTACAGATAATATAATTAGTGGATACTGTAAAATTCTTCATTCTAACTACAAACAATGTCAACAATGGCATTTCTGCAAAAAAAAAAAAAAAAACACCTATAGTTTCTAAGTTTCCTAAATGTAGTGAGACCCAAGAAATGAGAAAATTGTGAAAAATGATATTATTTTTATGGGGTTTTCCATGCAACATTATTATTGTGGAGTGCAACTCATAACAGTAATTAAAGGGGGAAAAACATTTTTTTGTGGAGGTGGGATTATCTGAAGAAGGTGAAATTAAGGAATCCAGTGGGGGGGAATGGAAAAGAGAATGCATAAAATGTGATGATCAAATATTTAAATTACTAGATGATGAAAAAAAAAATATTCAAAAAAATTCCCCAATGTTTATATGCGCATTAGATGAAATAGCAAAGAGGAAAAAATATCTTGACTATAGCTGACTGTAGCTTTGCAATATGTATTGTGTGGTGATCTAATGGTGAATATGCTTGCCTCCCATTCAGAAGGTTGAAAGTTAGTGGGAGGTGCTTCTCTCCTAAGGCACAAGAAAAAAAAAACCTGCTGTGAACTCTGCATGGTGTCAGGAAGGGCATCCGGCCACCGAACGCTCAGCTCCATTCACTTTACCCCAAATTAAGAGATACAAAATCATAAAAAGGGAAGGGTTTGGGGGGTATATACCATGGCTTTTCAGTGTGTGTGTGAGAGAGAGGGGGGGGAGGGAGGAAGGGAGAGAGAGAGAGAGAAAAGGAAGGAGGGAGGGAGAGAGAGAAAGGGAGAGGGAGAGGGAGGGAGAGGGAGAGAGGGAGGGAGGCAGAAATATATTCCCAGCAGATCTGAAAAGAGAATGAACAAAATTGATCAACCTGTTTTGGAGTTTGTCAAGCCCTTTTCCGATATTCAAAACTTGTAAAATGGAGAGTAAGAGTGTGCAGTGATTCATCCTTCAGAGATTTCGAATATCTCATGTTTACCTGGAAGAAATGAATTTGAAAATCTCTCTCTCTCTCTCTCTCTCTCTCTCTCTCTCTCTCTCTCTCTCTCTCTTCTCCCTCTCCTACCTACCTAACTCCTTCTCTCTCTCCCTCTCTCCCTCCCCTTCCTCCCTCCCCCTCCCCTCCCTCTCTCTTCCTCCCTCCCTCTCCCTCCCTTGCTACCTTCTTCTCTCTAGCTCCCTCTCCCCCTCCCACCTCCCTCCTTCTCCCTCCCTGCCTCTATCTCTCCCTGCCTCCCTCCCTCCTCCTCTCTCTCTCTCTCTCTCTCTCTCTCTCTCTCTCTCTCTCTCTCTCTCTCTCTCTCTCTCTCTCTCTCTCTCTCTCTCATAGCAGTGTTAATAATATAAGTTTTGTGAACCGAATAGAACCTTGAAATCTGTGATTGTTGCCAGCGATATAGAACTCCTTTCTTTGAAATGTAACATCATTCTCATCCTATATGTAAGCAAGGTCAGATTGTCATGCAAGTAGAAAATTTTCATGACACTGACAAGAAACACATTGTTTATGTAACATTCTATCTGTGTTCAAAGCAAGCTTTGAAATGCATGTCAGATATATTCCATTTATTTACTGAAGGATCAAGATAATACATATTCATTTTCCTTTAGCAGGAGCAATTGACAAGTCATCTGTGCTTTTTAATTGGTCAGTGTGTTAGGATGAGCCCAAGTCCCCCAAACCCACCTCTACTAATCACTTGATCAGCCCATATGCCTAGAATTTTGCATAATTTACAAAACAGCTTTGTAACAATATATTGGCATTCTTGGGATTTTTTGCTGGAGTCTGATGATCACTCTATTCTAATGTTGTATTTGTTTTTGGACTTATACAATAATAGAGGGGAAGCTTCTAGGTTATGGGAAAAGAACTTAATGTGATCAACACATTAGTGACAAATTGCAGATCATTTAGACCAGGGGTGGCAAACTCAAGGCTCCTGGAATTGCATCCAGCCCACAGGGTGCTTAGATCTAACCCTTGAGCTGACCTGGAAACAGAGAAGGATCGGGCTGTGCAGCCCTCCCCAGTTCCGTTTTCACTGGAAGAGGCTTGTAGGAGGCCGTTGCAGCTGAAAACGGAGCTCGGGAGCCTGTTTTCACTGATAAAGCACTTGGGCCACCATAGGTGCCCCTAGTACAAGTGATGTTTAGCTGGCCATGCCCACCCTGGCCACGGTCCCCCCGGTCCCCCAATGTCAAACACAATCCTGATGCAGCCCTCAATGAAATTGAGTTTGACACACCTTCCTTTATAGTGCAGTATATTTAGCTGAATGTAATCACATTTCTCTGTTAAACTGGAAGGATAGGAATAGAAAGACATGTGGAGAAAGCATAGTGACATCATAGGTTTACCCATCAGCCTACATTAGTCAGGCAGAAGTGTGTTCTGTCTTGTTCTCCTTTAAATTTGCAATTGAATATAAATAAATAACATTTGCATCAAATAAAATGCACCTCTGCATACAGTACATGTTTCATTCATACACTGTTATATAATTTGGAGGTGTTCTGAGCCAAGAATTTTACTTTAGCATCTTAGAAAACTATAAAGTAACTGATGATTAACTGCATGCTGATCCATGTACCAATCAAGGAAATGTCAGAGGTTTACTTAAAAATGAATATATAGTCATCTAAAGTCAACTGCAAAGTCAAAAAAGAAAAAAAAGAAGAAAGAGAACAAAATGTGCACTGTGATATTATGACACATATTCTGGCATTTTCTCCTTTGTGGACACTTATGAATGAATATCAGAGAAGACCATTAAATATGCCTAATTCGACCTTTAAATAATTAAGAATGCCATTGATGTATCCAATATGTAAGGATATGGTATTAAAAAGTCCTGTAAAAGGTATGAAAATTCATGTTGTGATGGAGTTAGAATGTTTAAGCTTATTGATTAATTTTTTAAAAAAAAAAAACAAGTATGTTTGCAAGAAAGAAAACAGTCTATGTAAATATTTCATATTGAAGACCTACTATACAATCAATTTGTGTTGAGACCCTTTTAAAGGATTAGTCTACATAATTATGACAAAGTAGGTGATGGGTTTTGGTTCCCCCTTCCATGATTGTTAGCATAAACTTTGCAAACATTCTTTGTTCCCAGCTGAAAAAGTTTAACCACAAGATAATTGCTTCAAATATACAATCTATACCTCAAATATCAAAATGAACAGCTTTCGCGCGCTGGTGCATTATCTAAAGCCATAAAAAGGAAATTAGATATAATTTCTGCCAGTTTCACTTTCACCTATGTCAAATTCTCCCTCTTTTATGAAATCATTAGCATTTTTGTATTGTACAAATGAATAAAATAAATTCTCCTGCTCTGAAATCAATTACGAGAATGGCAAAAATAGGAAAGGGGCCATATACCGCAAAACATCTGTGAGTGGAGCTCATTTGTGTGGCATACGAACTTGCTTCTATTCCGATTTCTCACACATCTCCCTTGGATATATTTTTTTTAGTCGTGAAATGTCAAGAATGGACAATTGTAATTGTAATTGTAAAAGTTTATTTGTATGCCGCCCTTTTCCCTGGGGGGACTCAGGGCGGCTCACAACCCAAAGGGGAGGGGGAGACAAACTTTTAACATATAAGACAATACATAATTAAAAACACAACATTCATACCATTCGGGGGGGTTACAGTCTTAGCCCCAGGCCTGACGGGATAGCCAGATTCTGAGGGCTGTGCGGAAGGTCTGGAGGGTGGTGAGGGTACGAATCTCCATGGGGAGATCGTTCCATAGGGTCAGAGCTGCCACCGAGAAGGCTCTCCTCTGCGTAGTTGCCAGTCGGCATTGACCGGCAGATGGAACTCGGAGGAGGCCTAATCGATGAGATCTAATAGGTCGCGTGGAGGTAATTGGCAGTAGACGGTCTCTCAAGTACCCAGATCCACTACCATGTAGGGCTTTATGGGTGACAAGTAGCACCTTGAAGTGCACCCGGAGATCGACAGGTAGCCAGTGCAGCTCGCGGAGGATAGGTGTTATGTGGGTGAAGCGAGGTGCACCCACAATCGCTCGCGCGGCCGCATTCTGGACTAGCTGAAGTTGCCGAATACTCTTCAAGGGCAGCCCCATGTAGAGCACATTGCAGTACTCCAGCCTAGAGGTCACAAGGGCACGAGTGGTTTCCCATAGCATAACATTATCAATGATATCAGAATTTTATTTGGGGTTTTAGATTTCCATTATCATGGAAGATTTTATTTTTTACCATCATCACTTTAGCCATCTATGAAGGCCTCTCCCACATGTTTCCAACCAATACAGTCTTTAGCTTTCCTTAGCGAATGCTTGCTGATGTGGTGTATCCATTTTGTTTTAGGTCTCTCTCTTAGATGCTTTTTATCCAGCATTCTGTGACTTCCTTGGACCACCTGCTCTCAGTTATTCTTGCTATGGGGCCAGCCCATTTCCATTTCAATTATTTTACTCTCGGGATGATATCGTACACTATTGTTTGTTCTCTAATCCATGTGCAGGCCTTTCCATCTTGTCTTGTAATGCCGAGGATGTACCTTTCCACCACTCGTAGCTTTTGTATCGATGGGGAGGTTAGTGTCCACATTTCACCAGCATATGTTAGAGCAGGTACCACTCATTAATCAAAAACTTTTCTCTTCAGGCATAAGGGGAGGTTGTTCTTGAAAATTATGCTTAGCTTGCCAAATGCCTGCCAACTACATTTAACACACTGCTTAATTTCCTTTAGTGTATCACCTTCCATTGGCCAAGTTATATGTAGTGGTCTACTACATCTAGGTCATGTATGCATGTATGTACATGTATGTATGTATGTACAGACACAGACACACAGATACACACAAACACATATAGGTTCCCTTCGCATATATGTGCTAGTCGTTCCCAACTCTAGGGGACAGTGCTCATCTCCATTTCAAAGCCGAAGACACCGTGCTGGCCGAAGACATCTCTGCAGTCATGTTGGTGACATGACTAAATGCTGAAGGCGCATGGAACACTGTTACGTTTCCATAAAAAGTGGTCCCTATTTCTCTACTTGTATTTTTTATGTGTTTTTGAACTGCTAAGTTGGCAGAAGCTGGGATAAGTAACGGGAGCTCACTCCATTACGCAGTGCTCGGGATTCGAATCACTGAACTGCTGACATGCACATACATACATACATACATACATACATACATACATACATACATACATAGTTACAACCCCGGTATGCCCAAATATGGAAGGAAGATCACTACTTCCATTATTTATCAGCACAAATACAACATGTGTGTGTGTGTGTGTGTGTGTGTGTGTGTGTGTACACATACATACATACATACATATACATACATACACATACATACATACACACACACACACACACATACATACATACATACATATATACATACATACATAAATTTGTTCATTGATGAATTTATTAATATAACCTGGCTCTTTTCCAGGTTTATTTTTAAGCCAAATTGTTCTTCTGCTTTGTGCATCTCTTGTGTGAGTCTTTGTAGTTCTTTTGGGTCTTGTGAAAAAAGAACAGCATCTCTTGTCTGAAAATCTTAAGTGATTGAAATAGGAGCCATTGATTTTCATTCCATCTTTTGCTCAGTCTAGTTTGTGAAATACTTCAAGGCAATCTGAGAAAAGAATGGGTGATACTGTATTTCCTTGTCCTATCCCTCATTCTATGTTGATTTCCACTTTAAGATCGTTAAGACAAATTGTCACCATTGTTTTTTCACATATGAATTGTAGTAAGATTATTCACTACACTGGGCCTCAAGAGCACATGTTTATCGGTGTGAGACGCCTCCCCCCCAGAAGAATGAAATATTTTGACAAAATATTAAAAAGGCAGGGTAGAATATTTCCCCTAAAAGAGAAATGGAAAAAAATATTAAGGGAGGCAGAAACCAGCACCAGTCTCCCTGCCCCCAAGCAGAAATTAAGGAGGCCAGCTTTTAGAAATGCAGATTTGGTAATCCATTCAGAAAGATGAATCAGGCAGGAAACTCCAAAAAAGCAATTAGGCAAGCTAAAAGGGTTGAGACAATTAGTTCAGATAAGTATCTAGGATTTGCATTTCCCCTTTTGCCTATTAAGCCAGCCATGACCCCACAGGAATCTGACAACAGCCAACAGAATATTAAAGGGCATGTTCTTGCACAGGAACAGGAAGCTCAAATACAAAGCCCAAAGAAGGTATAAAAACCCACCCACTCTAAACTCCATTTTGTCAGCTGCCCAGAATCAAATGTGATTGGTGGTTTTGCTTCACCAATAAAGGGAACCTTTCTTTGCAATCAGCCTCCAGACTCCATTTTGTCTCTAATGCCCAGTACTTTTCTATTTATGTGTCCTCAGTTCCTTTGCTCTTAAATGTATTAGCCCTTTTCCCATACTGGGTATTACATTGTATGTTCAATTACATTGACCTTTTGTCTTGAACCCAAGAATCATGGCTTCTGATGTGTTCTATAAATAATGCACCATTGTCGTCTTTTTCTTCTTCTTCTTCTTCTTCTTCTTCTTCTTCTTCTTCTTCTTCTTCTTCTTCTTCTTCTTCTTCTTCTTCTTCCTCCTCCTCCTCCTCCTCCTCCTCCTCCTCCTCCTCCTCCTCCTCCGCCCCCTCCTCCTCCATCTCTTTCTCACTCTCATGCCTGCATGTGCGCGCACACATACATACACACATGCTATATAAATGTTATATAAATGTTATATAAATGTACAAAGCTTTTTTTACCCTGTTTTCCCAAAAATAAGCCCTCCCCATATAATAAGCCCAATCGGGCTTTTGAGCACATGCACTAAAATAAGCTCCCCCCCCAAAAAAAAATATTGCAACACAGCAGTAGCCATGAGATGACCAGGCTCACCGCTTCCTGCACCTCAAAAATAATAAGACCTCCCCGAAAATAAGGCCAAGCACTTATTTCAGGGGTCAAAAGAAAATAAGATTCTGTCTTATTTGGGGGAAACACGGTATGGAAATAGAAATTTACAGTAATCAATAAGAAATGGGTCTCACCATTGAAGTATTGCAGTGCAACAAGGTTTTACCTTTAAAAGCAAAGGTTAGTTGTTAAGACCCTCACCCAAATGCTTTTTAATTATGAATTATTCTGGATGGTAACATGGCAACCCTCTAATGGATATTCAGTGGAAATCTTGATTACATTCCCTTGAATTTCTGTGGAAGACCCTTGAACTTTTCTTAAAGTGGGGGTGACACAATGATATGAAATATCTGAGCGCAGCATTAAGACTTATGGGCCAAATTTCATAACTGGAGACTGATGCAAAGGATATTTAAGTTCCTTTTACTGTATACAACGTTTGTAAGCTGTCAGCTGCAACAGCTGATACAAAACCTGGAGCATTGTTAAATAGCTCATTTATTTTCTGAGTTTTGTTGATACTTCTCAATTTTCTTGCCACAGTATTATAAAGAGCTTACTGGTGGCCAATACCCAGCAGGTTTGGTTCGGTAAAGCCTGTTTTGTTTGGTGCCCTTTGTCAATGTGTTTATGACTAAGAAAGCAATTTTTGTATGCCAAATCCTGATTAAAAAGGGAGCAGAATCACACCGTTGCCAATAATAATCTGGACAAGGCTTCTCTTCTTTCCCTTAAGATTGCTTATATATCTGTTAAAATAACAATGTTATTTGTGCCATGAAAATCATACAGAGATTCCATATAGTCACCCATAAGATGAATTTGAGTAGATTTTTCTTTCACTTTACCAAGCTGGAATCCCAAGAGAGAGAGGAAGGCAGCGGGGAAGAGGGAGAGGGGGAGGGAGGGAGGAAGGGATAGAGAGAGAGGGCCTTTCAGTTGAACATAATGTGGGCATTAATATCAGAGGTGGTATTCAGCAGGTTGTGACCACTTCTGGAGAATCGGTAGTGGAAATTTGAACCGGTAAATACCACCTATGACTGGCCCCACCCCCATCTATTCTCTGCCTCCTGAGTCCCAGCTGATTGGGAGGAAATGGGGATTTTGCAGTATCCTTCCCCTGCCACGCCCACCAAGCCAAGCCCATCAAGCCACACCCACAGAACCGGTAGTAAAAAATTGAATTCCACTATTGATGTATGTGATTATATATGATTACAGTACTATTATGAGATCACTGCATTTTAATTGACCATTTACCAGTTTTTGCAAAAAAATTATTTGCAGAAATGTGACTGAGAAAGGAGAAATATAATTCAAACTGCTCAGCTGTTTGCCTAATTGGAAAGTACAGTTGGCTGTTACTTGGGAAAGATAATGCAAGACATAACAGTTGCGTTTGCAAAAATATTATGCACAACTACATGGTTATTTGGGGGAAAAATATTCTCCTCCTGTGAAAGAAATATCTGCTTTCCTACATTATTCTTGAAGTTATAGTTGAAATATGCCATAATGATAATAGTGGTGATAAGGTAAGAGGGTGCCCATTAATTAATTAATTAATTAATTAATTAATTAATTAATTAATTAATTAATTAATTCATTCATTCATTCATTCATTCAGTACTCTGGATTTTCCTTATTCTATTCTCATCTTCCTCTTGCAAGTCAACTACAACATCAAAATAACACATAAATGCTAGCTTCTGGTCTGCGTTCTGCCAAACTCAGCATCAGATTTTCAGGAACGTTTCTGAGCCCCAGGCAAATCCTAAAAGCATTCTTTGAAAATAAAATGATGTGTGAGTGTATTCCAGTGTTTTATGTGAAAATGTATTCACTTGCCAAGGGATGATGACAGCAGCAACAACAACAGCAACAAACAGGGACTTGTGAGGGGGAGGAAAGACCAACAAGAAGTATTTATTTTCTGTTAAACTGAATTTTATGGCCTAGCTGAACAGGACAAACATTTTTGTATTTAGCTTAATTTGGTTTACAGATGAAGAAGGCCAAGTGACTCACAGAAGGAGAGCCTTATATTTATAATTAATCTGACACAATAAACTATCGCTTTACAATTCAACATAGTCAGTGAATGATTTTATCAATGAAGCCATACCTATGCATCAGAATTCAGTAATTTTCCTACAGTTCACAGGTGATCAGGTGGGTTAATATTCCATCATGATGGTTAATTAGGAAAAGCATTATTTGGGCTTCCTGCCAAGATGAGCAAAAAAAGCAGCACAAGAACATCTGTAAGTCTAATGTGGTTGGACTAGAATTCCTCCAAGGTCCTTTTCAACTCTGTTATTTTATTATTCTGCTACTGCTGTATTTTCCAAATTTTATAGGAGAGGAGGCAATCAAACATGCCATTAAGTCTTTTTTAAAAACGCTTGACAACTGCCTGGATATGTCCCTGCAATTTTCTTGACAATGTTTTTCAGAATTATTTCGCCATGGACTGCTTCCCACAGAGAGGCTGAGAAAAAGTGACTGTCTCAAGGTCACCCAGCATGAGTAGAAATGATGGTCTTCCAGTTTCTAGGCTGATGTCTTAACCATTCCACCAAATGGGCTCTCTATATTTCCCCCCAACTTTTGCATTAGAATATTGTTAAATCTTCACTCCATTGAAGAAGAAGGCAAACTCATGAATCTTAGAGAGTATAAGAATTATAAGGTTAATATAAGATGCTGGCTAGATTAAATGGCACAAATTGAGTATTCCAAACACGTTGTATTCAAAATGGGGAAACTTCTTAGATATTTGTGAACATGATTGCCAACAGCCTTTTGCTTCAATCACTTAAGATTATTTCAATGTCAACTGAAACTGAACTGCCAGTTCAGTTTAAACCATAAAATATTATAATTGACCTTGATATATTATGAAGTATTTTATCAAGGTCAATACACATCTCCCATTCTTCCAAAATCAGAGAACTGGAAGAACTATCACAAAAAAATCCTAAAACCTAAATTTCAGATAACAAAAGCATGTCCATGTTTTAGCAGAGATTAGGCCAGATTCCAATCTGATCAGGAATTTCTATATCATTGTGGACTCCCAATAAAGCTGGTAGAAAATTGGATTGAACAGTTTTGAGAAGGATTAAGTCACAGTAATTACTATGTTCCATATATCAACTGGCTCATGACCTTTGCAGCAGCTTCTTTATTATAGTCATTGAGATTTATTTAGTACAGAATAACATTTGTTGGCCCTGGCAATGATCTTTAGATTGATAAAGCCAATAGTGAGTCATTAACTCACTGAATTTAATTGATACTGGACCTGCTAATTGTCTGAACAAGATGATGAATGTGAGGCCTGTGAGGGAAAAAAATGAGTATTTTTGTTTGGAGATAGTTGATAACTTGTCTTTCTTTTCTGAAATAGACAGATGGGGCTCATATTAGGCTCATTCATAATGAGAGAAGATTGTTTTATTAGCAGCATATAAGAGATAGATGGATGGATGGATGGATGGATGGATGGATGGATGGATGGATGGATGGATGGATGGATGGATGGATGGATGGAGGGAGGGAGGGAGGGATGGGTGGGTGGGTGGGTGGGTGGGTGGGTGGGTGGGTGAGTGGGTGGGTGGATAGATTAGATATAGATATAGATATAGATATAGATATAGATATAGATATAGATATAGATATAGATATAGATATAGATATAGATATAGATATAGATATAGATATAGATATAGATATAGATATAGATATAGATATAGATATAGATATAGATATAGATATAGATATAGATGATATAGATGATATAGATGATATAGATGATATAGATGATATAGATATAGATATAGATATAGATATAGATATAGATATAGATATAGATATAGATATAGATATAGATATAGATATAGATATAGATATAGATATAGATATAGATATAGATATAGATATAGATATAGATATAGATATAGATGATATAGATATAGATATAGATATAGATATAGATATAGATATAGATATAGATATAGATATAGATATAGATATAGATATAGATATAGATATAGATGATATAGATGATATAGATATAGATATAGATATAGATATAGATATAGATATAGATATAGATATAGATATAGATATAGATATAGATATAGATATAGATATAGATATAGATATAGATATAGATATAGATATAGATATAGATATAGATATAGATATAGATATAGATATAGATATAGATGATATAGATGATATAGATGATATAGATGATATAGATGATATAGATATAGATATAGATATAGATATAGATATAGATATAGATATAGATATAGATATAGATATAGATATAGATATAGATATAGATATAGATATAGATATAGATATAGATATAGATATAGATATAGATATAGATATAATAGCACTTAAACGTATATACTGCTTCACAGTGCTTTACAGCCCTCTCTAAGCGGTTTACAGAGTCAGCATATTACCTCCAACAATCTGGGTCCTCCTTTTACTGACCTCGGAAGGATGGAAGACCAAGTCAACCTTGAGCCTGGTGAGATTCAAACTTGCCAAATTGCAGGCAGCCGTCAGGCAGCAGAAGTAGCCTCAGAGTGGACTGCTAATGGTTTACCAGGGTTCAGGAGAACCCATAGCTAACATTATGGCCAGCTTGCAGAACCTCCAAATCCCACCCCTTTTCTGCTGTTTCTATAATAGTAGATAATATCTGAAGAGACTCTTCTACATGGACAATTATAAACCATGCTTACTTACTGTATATTTCTTTACTTACTGGTAGGGAAGTACACTGACCACTCAGTGCGGCTAATAGGTTATGTCAAAAAATACTCTCCAAGGTCCTTAATGATTACTAACCTTAATAATCACAATGATCTGATTATTTTCAACTACTTTCTTAATATAGGATAAATTTAGGAATATTAATTTGTACACAGAGAAGTTTTTTTAAAATAATTCATAAAGTATGATTAAATCTCAACTTCATATTCATTTGGGGGTTTCTTTCTCTCTTGGGGCTTCGTTTATATCTTATACATATTTCATTTCTCAAGATGATCTTTAAGAACTGTGAAGTACGACTGAACCTGATAAATAAAATCCTGAACTCGTTTGAATAATGCAGCTTTGATGCAATAAACAATAATGTTGACGCTACATTTTAGTGCACTTAAAAAGGGTCAGGTAACATAAGATAATGGAATGATTATTCACTCAATTTATGTAGCTATTCTACAGCTCAACAATATTTCTACAGATATTTCTAGAGATATACAGTACAGTATTTGATGAACCTCAGACCACTTTTTTACAATTAAGGATATAGGCAGTTAATTGTACAAAAATACAATTGTAGAGAAAAAGCAAGCGTATTAAGGAAAAGAAACTCCACAAATAAGTAATATAAAAACACATTAAGTAGTGACACGAGGACATAAAGTTCTTTCAACCAGCTATAGTTTTGTCTGAATTCTTCAAAGACTTTTCACTGTGGTTTTAAAGAAGGTCAATTTTAATAGGACTATAAAGCAAATGCAGTAATTGCTCCCGACCATAGCCAAAGAATCACATTGATAATTCAATTTACTACAATAGGCTTTGATTAGTTATTCCCAATTTTCAGAGGAGTTGTTTCTATTTTCCACCAAGTCATTAAAAGAATTTGAAAAAATAATACATAATACTGATTGGGGTAGGTATATATTTTTATAAATCTGTGCTACGGATCTATGTGGTTGGCAGAGTTCTAAATTTGTCTGTTTGCAACCAAGCCTTTCATTTTATCTAAAGTTCATTTTATAAACGACAAGTAGAATTTGGCCAGTTAATATCAAATATTCATAGAAGCAGAAATACGAGCATTGGTTTATCCACTTCATTTAATTTCAATTGTAAATCATTTTTTGATTTATAAAATTAACTTTAATAATTCAGTAACTTTTCCCAGATGCACACCAGTAGCTCTCATGTAAGAAATATTTCCGTGTATGCTATAATTGGGAATTAATTTTTTTTCTCAGTGCTACTGTATGGTATGCTAGTTAGTTCTTGTCTCAATGTGCTTTGCTTCATTTACTGTTAGCAATTGCTCATTTTAGTAGTCTAAGCATATTGTTATTTCATCAAATAACTGTGTAAGTGGAAGATAAGGTAATTTTGTTTTTGTTTTGCAGTGTAAAAGAAAGAATACTGGAAAGTCCCCAAAATAATGTTTAACTTTGTTTAGATTTTATCTGTCAGTTGAATCAATAAAAAAATTTTTTAGGCAAAGTAAATGACCAGGTTAACATATACACTCAGGGGATTAAAATTGAAGTAGATTTTAAGTTTCTTAAAACAAACCTCTCCATAAATCATAAGTTTATTTTTTTCTGTTTTATCCAGTCACTGTCAGGGTTCTGACAGATGCCCTAATTAAATCATGAGCCTCGAGCCAAGCTTCAAAAGAAATCCAGTTATTTATTAAGAGCTTCATGTCAGCATGTTCCAAGTGAAGCCAACTCTGACCCCACATAATTTATGACCCAGACTTGACCCTCTTTCCCCCCTCCCACCAGGGTGTGTCATCAGTTACATTTGCCAATGGAGCAATTTCATGGGTTGTAGAGATCACTCCCCTCTGGCCTCTGTGAGTAACCCTGGGAGACAGCCTTGAGAGACATATGTCTGGAATGTGCTTTTGCTTTTGGATGTCATGCTGCTTCGTGGTTTTCCCATCCCACTTGCCTATGGCAACTCGAGAGCAGGCCAGGGATCTTTGCGAGTTGACAGTCACCTTTTCTCATCTATTATCTATTATTCACAATCTTTTTTTCTCTTCCTATCTCTCGATTAAGCATAAAATGGTTGTTTAATATTCAGCTTTCCTAGCTCTTCTTCTTTTGCAACACTTCTAATTTCCAAAGGTAAAGCACTGGCACCCTACCTATCTAAATCTTTCTCCTTACTGAAGATGTATTATATTTGCTCTTTTCCCCCCCTCTAAAACTGCATTCCACATGCTGTCTCATTTCTGGACCCCAGGGATTGTTCCTCATACAGCTTAAATGAATGCTATTTCCCCAATGATTACCTTCTCCTCTGATGCCATTTCTCATTGACAGGCTTTTGCTGTGTTGTTCCTCTAAAAAATAAATCCAACTATTTTCTCTGAGGCATGTGTGGCTGCCTTTTTGAAATCCATATTCACTCCAGGATGCATGTATTAAGTATTATTAACCAAAAGTTTTTATTTGCAAACCAGTCCCTATTGGACTGTTCCTGAAAACATACAAAAAAAGTATGTTTGTATGCTTTTATTGTCATCCCCTTGGGATAAGATAAGTGTTAGGCAGGCTTCATTCCAACATTTATCTCATCTTATATCAACTAGAAGAGAAAAAAAAAAGACCCAGCAAGATCCATGCCAAATTCTTTCACAATCCAATTTATTTATGAAATCTACAGTTCTTGGACCAAAAAGGCAGCAACGGGAATTGGATAAAACAAAAGTAGCAGTTTTCCAATAGATGCAAAAGGCAAAAAAAAAAAAAAGTGAAACGATATCTAGATTGATTATTAATTGAAATTATAAGCCTCCTAACTCCAATCAGCAAGGCACACAATATGCATACAAAAGAATTAAAAAGAGGGAAATTACACCCTGGAAAAAATACCAAATAAGGTTGACTCAGCCTTCCATCCTTCCGAGGTGGATAAAATGAGGACCCAGATAGCAATAGCAATAGCAGTTAGACTTATATACCGCTTCATAGGGCTTTCAGCCCTCTCTAAGCGGTTTACAGAATCAGCATATCGCCCCCACAATCTGGGTCCTCATTTTACCCACCTCAGAAGGATGGAAGGCTGAGTCAACCCTGAGCCGGTGAGATTTGAACCGCTGAACTGCTGAACTAGCAGTCAGCTGAAGTGGCCTGCAGTATTGCACTCTACTCACTGCGCCACCTCGGCTCAGATGGTTGGGGGAATAGGCTGACTCTATAAACCACGTAAAGAGGGCTGTAAAAGCACTGTGATTGACATTGTCAGGGCAGCATCATGTGATGTATCAGGACTTTTTCCCCCTTTGCTAAACTAGGCATGGGCATGGCCAGTATGCCCATGCCTAGTTTCTGCCAGCGGGCCGGTAGTTTGACAACCCAGGCTTAAAAGATCAGAATTAGTTCAATTATAACTGATTGAATATATTGTCACATTTCCTCACAGCTCATGCTAGGACATCTCACCAAAGTAAATGCGGACTATGCAGGGTTCTATGCAAAATTAGTTAGGGAATTCAAGTGAAGTGCTGCTAAGGTTGCTATAGCACCTGAAAGTATATTTTAGCCCCATAATTTATATTATTTGAGGTTGCAAACTTCATGATTCTATTGGGATTTACAGTGTTGTTGGAGCTGTAGATCGTGAGGATAAGCTACTGTATACTGAAGGCATAGAACATAGAGCCGAGGTAGAGCAGTGGTTAGGATGCAGTACTGTAGGCCACTTCAGCTGACTGTTATCTGCAGTTCAGCGGTTCTAATCTCACCGGCTCAAGGTTGACTCAGCCTTCCATCCTTCAGAGGTGGGTGAAATGAGGACCCAGACTGTGGTGGTGATATGCTGACTCTGTAAACCGCTTAGAGAGGGCTGAAAGCCCTATGAAGGGGTATATAAGTCTAACTGCTATTGCTGCTATTGCTAACACAGGTGTCAAACTTGATCGCGTCACATGACGTATCATGATGTATCGTGATATTTTTTGCCTTTGTGGAGTTGAGGTGGGCATGGCCTGCATGTGACAAATCCAGCCCGCATGCCGCCAGTTTGACAGGCCTGGTATAGAACAAACATACAAATAAAAAACTAAAATACAGCACAGCCATTTTGAAAAATTGTCAGCCTCAAGCATTGTTGAACTCAATGAAAATTTCAGTCAAATCTCTGTACTGCTATTCATCTACTTCTGGTTTATACAATGTTCCTGTTTATTTGTATTTTTTTAAAAAAAGGCTAAATGACAGAACAATAACAAAAGTCTTTATATTCTTTCCCTTGCACAATAGCTTTCAGAGAAATTGATTTGTCAAAAATTTGTAAAAGGATAATCGTTCTTATATCTGAGACATGTGACTAGCATCCTGGAATAATGCAGCAAATATTTTTTTTCCAGTTAAGATCCTTAGCATATAATTAATGGCTAGTATAAATGCTTTCAAATAAAAAGGCTAATTACACATTGACTCTAAAGATCAAAATACATGTCACTTCACTTACAAATCTACTGGCAAGAAGAAATGAAAATATATGATTCCTATTGTGCAATTTTAATGATGACAGTAATCGGGGTAGGGCAAAATCTATTTTGTCTGCCTGCCTCATTGCCTGTCTGCCTATCCACCAAAAGAAAGAAATGATTTCTGCATCATTTGAAGAATGCTGCAAAAACAATTTCAAGTAAGGGCAACTCCAAAGTAACTTCAGTTTTAAATAATATCTAACAATTATCTTACTTTAATGACTTGCTGAAACAAATTAAAACAGAAAAAAATGGTTACTGGGGTGTCAAACTTGCAGCATGATGGTGGTGTCACGTGACGTAACAGGACTTTCCCCCATTTGCTAAACCAGATGTGGGTGTGGCTGGAGCATGATGCATCCGGTTTATGGCCCGCGAATTTGACAATCCTGCTGTAGAGCATTCAGATTGATCAAGCAGAAAACCCACATAATCTTCCCTGAGTTTTTAAACTTTCAAGAACACCGTCTTAGCAGAAGAGGTTATATACTCAGAGGTGATATTCAGCAGGTTCTGACCGGTTCTGGGGAACCGGTAGCAGAAATTTTGAGTGGCTCGCAGAACCAGTAAATACCACCTCTGACTGGCCTCACCCCCATCTATTCTCTGCCTCCTGAGTCCCAGCTGATCAGGAGGGAATGGGGATTTTGCAGTAACCTTACCCTAAAGTGGGGAGGGAAGGGAGATTTTACAGTATCCTTCCCTTGCCATGCCCACCAAACCACGCCCACCAAGCCACGCCACACCCACCAAGCCACACTCACAGAATCAGTAGTAATTTTTTTTTGAATCCCATCACTGTATATACTGTCTGTTTTTTAACCTTTGTATTGTTCTTATTTTCTTACTTTTTCTATTAAAATGTCTTTTTATTCTGTTAAAAAAATGCCTACTATATTTTTAAAATACAGCTGGTATAAATTACCTCAGCTTTCAGCACCTCTTTCTCGCTGCATACAATTACTTAGTTTCCTGACCCAAATTGAAAGTAATTCTGTGAAATGTTTTTACCATTTGCAGAGATTAGCAGAGATGGGAATGAAAAACTAAAAAATCTTTGGAAGGAAAAGTTGTTGATAAATACATTACCCAATCTTCTGCCTATTTTGCTACCTGTCATGCACCTTGATAAGATTCACACAATTTGAATCTGATTTTTATCTTCAGTATTGTATGCTATCCTAAATAATTGGGTGCTATTTGCAGGGTCATAAAAATTATCTTTACATGTGTTTTGATCCAGCTATATGTCCAGTGAATTATGTTACATTTAAGTAGCTAGCTTGCTCATTAGAATATTGTGGATACTTTGTCAAATTATTTAAATGTCTTAAAGTTAACAGCATTCCGGCAATATATTAAGGAAGATTGTTTTTTCATGAACAAAAACATTTGTTTATAAAAAAAATAGTTACACGCCAGTGTAAAAAAGTTATTGAAAATTACAGAAGCATGAACTAAGTTGCTGTCTTCATTCTTGCCTCAGATATCCTAAATCATAAATGATATCATTTAGCTAGCACATTTTTTAAAAACAAGATTAAACATTAATATTACAACAGAAATATTCCAACTAGTTTTTTTCTAGTTGTAAACACTTTGCAGAGGAGTAATATTGTCTCCTTTTAATGATTTAATCCAGCTGTTTTCTTGATTTTGTTTTAGAGTGGATGTCCTCAGCATCATCCAGAACTAAATTCATATATTCATCAAACCAATGATACAGCCTTCTATCTACATGTTTACTTGTTCATGTAGCCAAACTTGAATCCGGGATCTATTTTGTGGACAGCGAAAAATGAGGTTGATAGTACCCTCACTTTCTGCACCTCCTTCTGGCCTTGCCCATGGTACACCATGGCCAACAATCAGGATATGAAAATAGATTTTTTACAACACCTGGTAAGCCCCAATTATGGGAGGAAGCTAACTGCTTCCATCATCTGTCCTTCGGCTCGTCACAAGAGTCCATCACGACAGAAGCACAAATAAAACACACACACACACACACACACACACACACACACACACACACACACATATCTTTTAGGCTTCTAAGTGTATCTCTAAGATTCACCCTTTTTATCTGCCTTTATTACATGTCAATAGATTCTATCTATTTCACTCTTGTCTGTTATAGTCAATAGCCAGTAAACAGGAGCATGTGCAAAAATCCCAGATCAGTGGTGGGTTACAACCAGTATGCCCTGGTACAGGTGTACTGGTGCCTGCTGAGAGCATCAAGTACTGTTCCAGTATGGTACGGTACTCTTGAGGGCCCACCTGCCTACCCACTCTCCTTACCACTATTTGAGCCGACTGGGGCATTTGCTCATGTGCACGGAGTGTATGACAACTGTGTGATGCTCTGCTGAGCAGCTGGAGCATCACAGGTGGTGAGTGCGTAAGTGCATGCAGTGCATGTGCACATAATGGACATTCGGCCACGTTGCAGCGTACTAGAGATCTAGAACCCACCACTATCCCAGATACATACACCACTCTTAACTTTTCAGTGAATTTCTCCATGAATAATAACTATCTCCCTATCATTTCAATACTAAATTATAATTTTGCTGCAGGTCTCTTGGTCTATCGATTCTGGTGTCAGGGTTCAAAATAACATTCCTTTCTCAGAGAGTCAAGGACATCTTGCCCTGCACCTGGAGTGGCGTGACTTGGAGGCATCTCCAGTTGGGAGGCTGTTTGATTGGACCATGTGATGGACATGTGGGTGCTGGGCAGGGACTTAAACTTTCTTTTGGGTGGGGAAAACCCGGAAACTTTCAGATTTGGGTTTTCCCAGATGTGCCAATATGACATCTCTAATAAAATGGAAGGGATGTGGTGGCTCAGAGGCTAAGACTCTGAGCTTGTCAATCAGAAAGGTCGGCAGTTTGGCTGTTCGAATCCTTAAGACCGCATAATGGAGTGAGCTCCAATTACTTGTCCCAGCTTCTGCCAACCTAGCCGTTTGAAAGCATGTAAAAATGCAAATAGAAAAATAGAAACCTGTTGTGGCCCAGCAGGATCCGGTTGAGCTGCTGATGGACTCGGATAGCGAGGAACCATATGAGTCTGCCCTGGACGATGTGGAGGACCCTGGGCAGGGTTCAGACTCAGAGCAGGGACCAGAGAGGCTGGTTGGCCACCAGGAGGCGCCTGAGTCGTGGAGCAATGGGGAGGATCAAAGGCAGTTTGTCCCTGATTCTAGATTGAGAAGGGCTGAGAAACAGAAGCAGCAACTCCGTAGGCAGACTCACAGAAGATGATTAAGCACAGGTGGTTGTTGATTGACTCCTCCCAAGAGAGATTATAGGTGAGGCGTTGGGAGGGGACATTTGCAGGAAACAACCATTCGAATTAGTAGTTAAGAAAATCTATCTGTGTATTCTAGTCATGTGTTCATTTGGGACCATCTGCGTTGCTTCGTTTAAACTATCTGGGTTGCTGTCGAGATACTCTATTGGACGTGAGTTACCTGGGTCCCCAGCAAAAGGATTCATTATCTCAGTAATTGAACAGTGGCAAACAGCCAAGTCTGTGTTCTGGTTTATTCACAGGCCTGGGGGTCAGAATAGAAACCACCTTTGGTGGGAAGGTAACAGCGTTCCTTTGGCGCTTAGTCATGCCGGCCACATGACCATGGAGACATCTTCGGACAGTGCTGATGATGTTCCATGCTGCTCTGTTCTTTTAATTTAACAGAAGCCAGGATTCTACACGATTCTTCTTAGAAAACATAGAACATAGAATAACATAGTTAGAACGGACCTTGGAGATAATCTAATCCAATCCTTTGGACCAGTGGCTATCCAGTCTCTTCTTGAAAGCCTCCAGTGTTAGAGCACCCACAACTTCTAAAGGCAAGTTTTTCCACTGGTTGATTGTTCTCACTGTTGGGAAATTTCTCCTTATTTCTAAGTTGCTTCTTTCCTTGAAGAGTTTCAATCCATTGTTTCTTGTCTTGCCTTCTAGTGCTATGGACAGTAGTTTGTCTCCTTCATCTCTATTACCTGGAAGACTGCTATCATGTCTCTCCTAGTCTTTTTCTCTGGACTTGACATACCCGATTCTTGCAACTATTCTTCATATATTTAGCCTCCAGCCTCTTAATCATCCTTGTTGCTCTTCTTTGTTTTTTTCCAGAGTCTCAACATCTTTTTTATATCATGATGATCATAATTGGATGGAGTCTCCGAAGAGTGGTCTTACCAAGGTTTTATAAAGGGGTTGAATGAGCTGAGGTGGCACAGTGGTTAGAGTGCAGTACTGCAGGCTACTTCAGCTGACTGCTAGTTCGGCAGTTCGGCTGTTCAAATCTCACCAGCTCAGGGGTGACTCAGCCTTCCATCCTTCCGAGGTGGGTAAAATGAGGACCTGGATTGTTGGGGGCAATATGCTGACTCTGTAAACTGCTTAGAGAGGGCTGAACGCCCTATGAAGCGGTATATAAGTCTAACTGCTATTGCTATTGCTACTAACACGTCATGTGATCTTGATTCTATGCCTCTGTTAATGCAGCCTAGGATTGCATTGGCTTTTTTGGCTGCTTCTGCATAGGCTATGGTGAATATGACAGTGTTGTGTATTTTCCTCTTCAGAGTGATTTTTAAGATAATTAGTATAATTGCAGCTAATGAACAGACATAGAACTAATTTTATCAACTTGCCCTATGCCTAGAAGTGTAGCTTATGCAGTTCCATTGCAGGTGCATTTTTGTTAATCCATTGCATCTAGAAAGCTGATTAAAAAAAGCAGCAGCTGATGGAAAAGCAGCAACAATTGGATTTTGAACTACTTTTTTGTGTTTTATTAAAGCTGAATATAGGTGATCAGCATCTGTTAGCTTTGCACTTGTCATCTCAGGTTTATATACAGTATCTTGTGCGATTGCCTTCCATCATATAATATATAGTTTGTGCTGCTTTTTATTTATGGAACACTTGGTGATATTTCATACCCTAGCTTGTACCTAGCTATGATAGCTTGAAAAATATCTCATTGATTTTTTTTTCTGAATCGTCCTTTCTATCACCTTCTGGAGTTCGTACAAGAGAGTCCATATCGCCTTCAATCAAACAATGACAACAGTGTTATTAATGTCCTAAAGAAATAAAGCTAGTCAGGGGAATCAAAGATAAGCAAAACATGATGTGTTTTTTTATTCCTTTGATCATCTGCAGGTTCTGGGAAATAAATAACTTTTCAGAAAAAAAAATTTTTTTCCCCTTTACCTTTTTAAAGAACAATATGTCAAAAAATAAAATCCAGGGAAAATAGCACTGAGGTTTCAGCTGTGTAGAAAATGCTTCACTTTTAGCTTCAAAGCTTTCCTTTAGATCACGGGTGTCAAACTTGATTGTGTCACATGACGTATCATGATGTATCATGAAGTTTTTTGCCTTTGAGGAACCGGGGTGGGCATGGCCTATGTGTGACACATCTAACCTGTGGGCCACCAGTTTGAGAGGTCTGCTTTAGATGTTGTAGCTTAGACTTTATATTCATATAAAGGCCCGCCAAGGCCAAAGGAGCTAGCAGCAAATTTTTTGACAGTGAGGAGGTTGGGGAGGAACATGGACCAGCCCTGGAGTCTGGGGAAGGCTCTGATGAAGGCTCTGTGTCAGGGACGGAGAGGATGCCAGAGCCGTTATCAGCTGCCTTCAGAGTCAGACATCAGTGAGGCAGATGAATAGCTGGAGCCTGTTCCCAGTGTGCACATGCGCAGAGTTAGCAATAGTAATAGCAATAGCAGTTAGACTTATATACCGCTTCATAGGGCTTTCAGCCCTCTCTAAGCAGTTTACAGAGTCAGCATATTGCCCCCAAAGTCTGGGTCCTCATTTCACCCACCTCGGAAGGATGGAAGGCTGAGTCAACCTTGAGCCGGTGAGATTAGAACTGCTGAACTGCAGATAACAGTCAGCTGAAATGGCCTGCAGTAATGCACCCTAACCACTGCGCCACCTCGGCTCTTCAAGTTGCCAGATGAAGGGAACAACTAAAGAACAGGGGTCGACTTGGGAGTAAGGCCACAGGTGTATGATGAATGGCCCTCCCAGAGGAAATAAAAGAGGAGCAAAAGGGGAGTGGAGTTTGCAGGAGAGTTCGCTTAGTTCGCTTAATTGGTTTGTGATTCTCTGAGACTCCTTGCCAGGTTTTGCAGATATCGGCCTGTCAGCTCTCCAAGCCAGATAAGGTCTGTGACTATAAATCCTCCTTTGAAAGACTTTGCTGTATGTGAATGAGCAGAATTCACAGTCAATTAATAAAAGCGGTTTTTGTCGGGACGAGGAGTTTGCTTCATGCTCTTGGGAAGCCTAGGTCAGAACAATAGTAACAATTTCCTTCTGAGAGAGAGAATTATGATTCAAGAAGACCTGAAGTCGAACACACTGGCCTCTGAAGCCATGATGATGTCAAAATGATGTTGTCATGCAAATCATACAAACATGCAGTTCATGTCAATTATACAATGAGGTCAAGAATCAGGCAGTGCCGTTTTTTCCTTCCGTTGACTTCCATCACTTGATATTCTTCTATTACTGAGTTCATTAATATTCCAGCTTCATGAGAATACTTTTGTTGATACCCTTAAGTGAAATATATCTCTTTCTTTTTCATGAAAAGTTCAGTATACAGCACATATTTTTTCATATGAAGACTCCAAGACTACTGACTAGAGATTATGGGAGCTGAAATTCTAATATTTCTGAAGGTCATGAAGTTGGAGAGAGCTACTGCATATTATTC
This sequence comes from Thamnophis sirtalis, assembly GCF_051295495.1. NCBI lineage: Eukaryota > Metazoa > Chordata > Lepidosauria > Squamata > Natricidae > Thamnophis > Thamnophis sirtalis. Next base: position 15,781,544 of record NW_028261392.1, read on the forward strand.
AGAAAATATGTAGGCAGATGGATCATTGCAAGGATCTTGTAACTTGACAGCTTTAAGACTTGCACACTTCAATGCCAGAGTTCCTGAGCCAACATGACTAGAGGAGGAATTCTGGGAGTTGGAGTCCACAAGTCTTAAAGCTGTCAAGTTTGAACATCCCTGGCCTTTTTTTTCTAAAGGGTTAGGGGTGCAAAAGTCTTCTAACTTGACAGCTTTAAGACTTATGTACTTCAAATGCCAGAGTTTCTGAGCCAACATTTTGGTTGCTAAGCAAGATGTTGTTAAGTGAGTTTCATCGCATTTTACAAGTTGGCCACCCCCACCCAGTCACATGGCTGGCAAGCCACTCCCATCTGGTCACATGGACAGCAAGCCACTCCCAGCCGGTCATATGGCTGGCAAGCCACTCCCACAAAGCAGGCCACACCTACAGAAGAGGTTCTAAAAAAAATTGAAACCCACCACTGGGTGAGTCAGATGTCAATTTTAATCTGGTTTGTCGAACTGGTAGTTGCAAGGGCTGGACTGACTCCGCCCACCCCAACCCTCCCAGGAGTGTCCACGTGGCTCGTTTTGAATTACAGGTAAATATAGGCCCACACAAAGTCTCTGGGAGGGTGAAAAATGGGCCTACCGGAAGTACAGAAGTCCAGAAGGCCTGTTTTCACCCTTCTGGAGCCTTAAGGAAACCGTGCATAGCTTGGAGAGGGCAAAAATCCCATCCCCCCAATGGTGCAGGAAGTTGATTAGGCTATGCTCCCATGGCCACACCCACACAGCAACCAAGAAGACAATCAGTTGCTAAACTTTTTCAATCCCAACCCTGGGCAGAAGTAATTTTTGGGCATTCTCAACCTAGTCACCAGGTCAGCTACTAACATTTCTCACAAAACTGCTTTGAATGAGAGATTGAGTAACAGTGCAGTTAATGATATATCTCAACATCTCTTTCAATCCTTGCATCTTTTAAAATCATACTTAATAGATACAATGATTGAATCAGTCATGGAGAGTCTGATTGCAAGTATTATTTTGATTTGCTCATAGACTTCTCAGTCAGCATCCTATTTTTCTCTATATCCATGCTACTGTGGCATTTCATGAAGAGGTGCAGTGGCTCAGTAGCTTAAAAGACGCCAAAGAAAATCTACACTCGAGTGCTTCAAGTCCCAGGACCACATGATGGAGTGACCTCCTGTCATTTTGCCTCAGTTCCTGCAAGCTAGCAGTTCGAAAGCAAGTCAATGAAATTAGATAAATAAGTGCCACTTTGCTGGGAAAGTGTTTTGCCATAGGCTTTGCGCTGTGCATTGATGCGGGTTTTGGTTTTAAAATGCAGCTACAAAAGAGCAATATATTCTCTTGTTCAGTATGACTCCATTTCAAGGAGAAAAGGAATAAAAAAGAAAAAGAGACAGGAGTAGAAAATTATATCTCGGTGGATGTGAGATTTTTTTTGAAAAAAGTTTTTTTTTATTTCTCATATATACATTCACAAATATACAATCTCATAACTATTATTAATGTGTATTATCTTTTAACATTTATAACAATTTTTCTCTCCCAACAATTAACAATATAATCGAGATTGCTTTTCTACCATCCAATACACCCATCTTATTTTAAAACAATCCTACTTATTCTTCCTTCCTTCCCTCCCTTCTTCTCCCCTTCTCTCATTTCTTTCCTCCTCTTTTTTCCCTTCTTTATTTCCCCTTCTTCTCCCTCACTCTTCCCCTCTTCTTCCCTTCCCTACCCTCTCTCCTTCTGTTATTTCCCCTCCATTTCTTCCTCTCCTTTTCCCTTTCTTCTTTCCCTCTCTTTTCTCCTCTCCTTCCTATCTTTCCCTCTACTCCTCTCCCATTCCCTCTTTCCGTTGTTTTGTTTGTGTATTTTCCTCTTCAATCTGCTGTATTTTTCAGATATGTTCTAGCAAAACCAGTTCTGTATTTACCCAGTTCTGTATTTATATAACAATAGGTGGATGTAAGATTATTGCTTATTTTGTAAAATGTGTCTGAATTATTTAATTCAAATTAACGTCCACTTTAAATGGAAAAGAAAAACAGTCAGATTCTACAAAAAATAATGAGTCTTCTCTAAATTTATGCTCAACCATTTCCAAAAATATCCTCCAGGTAGAATAGCAATAGAAAAATAGCCAGATGCTAGGATGCTGCTGGTACTTCAAAGATCAGAAGACCAACATTCAATCAACCAACTTCCAAACCTATGCTGGATCATTTGATCATTGGAATCTTATTTCACAGTTCTGTAATGGTAATTTCCTTTTTCTTTGCCAATTGATGCCATGCCATAAAAGAAGGTTAATTAGACACAAGAGAGGATCTTCATTTGAAAATATATTTAGACAAAATAATCATGAATAAAATAAGTAATTAGAAAAGATTCATTTCTATGTCGCAAGTTGTGCGATGATTTCCCAATTACTTTTGCCTTGAATTTTTTTTTGTTAATGATCTGCAGCATAACATTTATTCTTGACTAGCTTTTAATGAGCACCATAACTGATGACTGGACATTATTATTTTCCTCTCTTTTAATAGCAAACATTTCAGTGCTCTTTCCGTAAAGAGATTGATATTTTGAAGATGGAACCATTTGATACTTTACTTCTTCAGAATTTTCAGAGAACATTACATCATTATTGAAATCTTCAAAACTCCTGAAACTTTTAGATGAAATTCCTTTGTGTTAATAGGGACTTCTCTTTTTTCTTAGTGTGCACAATGGGAATATGGGTCTCTGGGTATAAATGTTAAAGTTGAAACATGTGTAATAAAATTATTTAAAAAGAAAAAGAAAAAAGGATTCTGGTGCCACTGATTCCCCTTTCTTGTTTTTAAACAGTTTGCTCCTTTACATACTTTAATAAGCAAGATTATGGCTTCCAATTTTGGATAACTTGTATAAGCCACCTTAACCACCCTACTGGAAAGAAAGACAAGATATAAATTTTGCTTGTTGTTGTTAGTTGTGAAGTCATTCCAGCCCATCACAACCCCATGGACAATGTTCCTCCAGGCTTTCTTGGTCTCTACCATCCTTTGGAGTCCACTTAAGCTCACGCCTATTGCTTCATCCCCTCATTCTCTATCGTTCCCTTCTTCTTTTCCCCTCTGTCTTTCCCAGCATTAGGCTCTTCCTTCTCAATAGAATCTTCCTTCTCATTAGGTGGCCAAAGTATTTGAGTTTCATCTTCAGGATCTGGCCTTCTAAAGAGCAATCAGGGTTGATCTCCTTTAGGACTGACCGGTTTGATTGCCTTACAGTCCAAGGGACTCATAGGAGTCTTCTCCAGCACCATAGTTCAAAGGCCTCAATTCTTTGGCGCTCAGCCTTTCTTTTCGTCCAATTTTCACAGCCATCCATTGCAACTGGGAACACCATAGCTTTGACTATACACACTTTTGTTGGCAGGGTGATATCTCTGCTTTTTAATTTTAAATTTTGCTACAGAATTGTAAAAACAGAATGATCGGGGACGTCTGCTGACAGTCCTATTCTTCTGTGTGTTGCAAGAGGAAGGGGATTAACATGTGTCAAAATTAGAGTAACCTGAATTGTGCTAGGACAGGATGGCTACGTGGCTGCAGAACAACAGAGATATAATCACATTTCTTACTGTCTAGTTTTAGTTTATAAGTCTAGACCAGTCATCATATTGGCTTTTATGATAAAATTATTATGATTTCTCTCTCTATTACACACACAAACTTTCTTCTCCTGTGAAGATATAATCTGACAAAGAAAATTCAGATTCTTCCTCCCTCTTTCCAGCTACTACATCTGCTTCATTTCCAATTTCTCAAAGGACCAAAACAAAACATTTGCCTGCTTGAGCCACCCAACAGTTGGTGTCCATTCTCAGTTTAAACTAACTGTACTATCAACACAGTGTTCCTTCATCACTGTTGATGGAGAATATTCTCACCATTGTTCTTGGTCAGGTTAACATGATCAGGGCAGATAAGCTTTCTTATCAAATGCTCTGCTATCACCTCCAAACATTGCTTACCTGAAGTGGCCATCACTGTTTGCTTAATGATGAAATTCAGGTAATTCTGGATCTCCATTTACCCACTATTGCCTACAATTCCTCTTCCAGCGTAGACTGACTTACCTTGTTCTTATTTCTGGTGTGAGAATGCTTTGATTCTAGGCTAGGGAGGGATAACCACTGGTGGGGTCTGGCCGGTACATCCCGGTATGGCTGTACCAGTAGTAGCTGGGAGCAGCGGCCATCGTACCAGTTTGGTGGCTCATTTCGCCCACCCGCCCACCTTCATTCCATACCTGTTTTTAAAGCAACCGGCCAATTGTGCACGCGCGCACAGCGTGCGGCACTGGCACGACCTCCAAGAAGTAGCTGGGTGTTGCAGGGGCGATGGAGTGCGCATGCGTGCTCAGCATGCTTGCATGACAAGGATGCCCGGCCTCATGTGCAGTGTATCATTAGCAAGAGGAACCCACCACTGGGGATAAGCTTTTCACTGCTAAAGCTGGCCTCATTTGAAATTGGTGATGGGGAATGAAGACTATACAAAGTCTTTTCTTTTCATATTTCATCAGCAAGTGAAGATAGTAGCCACAGTGGCGCAGTGGTTAGAGTGACGTACTGCAGGCTACTTCTGATAACTGCTGGCTGCCTGCAATTTGGCAGTTCGAATCTCACCAGACTCAAGGTTGACTCAGCCTTCCAACCTTCCGAGGTGGGTAAAATGAGGACTCAGATTGTAAGGGGCAATATGATGGCTCTGTAACCCACTTAGAGAGGGCTGTAAAGAATTGTAAAGCGGTATATAAGTCTAAGTGCTATTGCTATAGTGGATGTCTGAATGTGTTGCTGTTTTGGTTGTTCACATGCATTTATTTTTTTTGTCTATTCAGATTTCTTAAATTGTTTTGACTAATTCCTGCTTTGGAGGGAGAAAAGAAAGTGGAGATTCTTTGAGTGAACACATGAATGAATTAAGAAATACACAAGAGGGTTAACATTAATGGAGTGATCAACACACAAAAAATCAGATTTAAATCAAGCCTTTGACTATGTATCAAAACATTTTATAACCTTCCAAAACCTTTAAAAAAAATATTTGGTTGTTTGACATGGTTGAGTAAATCTGGATATTAAAAAAGGATTGGAGTCATGCACTGTAAATACGCACCACAAAATATGCAGCAAATAATACTGTTTACTATAAGGTTAGCTGATGCTACTGATCTCAAGATATAATTTAAACAATGTCACTCTAGGGTAAATCTGGTTTTTGTGCTTCAGTTTAATTACTAACTTCACAGTATTTTAGTTCCATATTGAATAGTGTTAATGAATAAGTAAGCAACATGCAAATAAAATATTCACTGCAGGGCAAAGAGTACATTTTGGTAGGGATCTTGCATAAGTGTTCAGCCAAAATTTCAGATACAAAATATCCCCGGTTTTTTTTTTTTAATGTGATGTGTAGTTCTTGTTTCCAGAGGCAAAGGTTTCTGCACTCGCTTCTGGTTCTGTCAGTTCATTACAGAAAGCAAAGCAAAGAGATAATGACCTCAAACTGTGCGAGCAAACAACTTGTCATAAGGAAAGTCCTTCTGACCCTAAAATCATTTTACTGTTTGGCTTTTCAAATAATTCGATACAGAGTGTACAATCAACTGTCAGCTAAGGTGCCTGCATATCTCAGATTGAATTGGGTACAAGGCATTGTATGGATTTTATAAAAAGCCCAGTTTCTAGGGTTGTGCAAGAAGCATGACGTGCTCCTGATCTGAACTTCTCCTGAACAGTATAGCTGTTAGTTAAGACACTCTACAGCAATGTTGGTAAAACTTTTTGGCACCGAGTAGTGAAACAGGAGCATGCGCACACATGCACATGTATACCAAAAACCAGAATAGCAGCCTCCCGGTGCGAATGTGCATGCTGGGAAGATGATCTTCTGGTTTCTAGCATATGGATGTGCACCAGATACCTGGTCTTCCAGTTTCTGGCATGTATGTGCATGCAAAGACTAGCTGCACTCTGCAAATCTCCCAAAAACGGTCCATTTTTCATGAAAATGGGCCATTTTTTTTTTTAAAAAGGGCATGAATAGCTCTTAGGAAGCTTATAGAGTGCTCCTGGTGGGTGGGGGGCAAAACAGAACAAAAAACAGGCCCATTTTTTGTCAAAAAAATGGCATGGATAGCCTTTAGGAAGCTTATAGAGTGCTACTAGGGGTGGGTGGGGGCAAAAAATGGGTCATTTTTCATTCATTTCTGCCTTGCCCAGCCCCCAGGAATTCTCCGAAAGCCTTCTAAAAGCTATGCACAGCCATTTTGGTGAAGGGGGTGGAGTTTCATGAGGCAAAAAATGATGTATTCAGTGTATAAGACGCACCCAGATTTTCAGCCTCTTTTTTGAGGGGAAAAAGTGAGTCTTATATGCCGAAAAATACGGTAGTTAACTTAGCTGCAGAAATTTGGGCTGAATGGCAGGCATAAGTCAAGGATTACCTGTACCATGGGTGTCAAACTTGATATCATTGAGGGCTGCATCAAGGTTGTGTTTGACCTCGAGGGGGGCGGGTGTGTGTTGCCAGGGTAGACATGGCCAGTTCAACATCACTCATTTTGGGGGTGGCTATGGTGACCTGAATGCTCTGCCAGCAAAAACAGGCTCCTACGCTCTATTTTTGGCTATGATGGCCTCCTGTAACTGTCAGCCAGTGAAAATGGGACTCAGGAAAGCCCCCTGAAGCCCTCCCATGCTCATTTTCACTGGCAGAGGCATTGCGGGCCAGTCCTTTGCTATTTCTAGAGCAGCCCTACAGGCCAGATGTAAGTACCATATGGGCCAGATTGGGCCCCTGGGCCTTGAGTTTGACACCCCTGACCTATACTATACTACTAGTTTCACAAAATTATAAAGCCCTGACAAAACTCCTTTTTATTAAGCTAATGCGAATTCCTCTCATTCACATCCAGCAAAGTCCTGGCAAACAGTCTTTCAAGGATGAATTTACAACCACAGACCTTATCAGGCTTGGAGAGCCGCCAGGCCAATATCTTCCAAATGCAATGCTGTACAAAAAAAAAAAAATACTTGGCAAGGAATCTCTGAGAATCACGAACAAATTTTCACACTAGTGAAATGAACTAATTGTCTCCTGCAAACCCCACTCCCCTTTCGCTCCTCTTTATTCCCTATGGGAGGGGCCATTCACCATTCACCTGTGCCTTTATTCCAGAGTCGGCCATTGTTCCTTAACTTCCCTTCTCCTGGCAGCTCTGCACATGTGCACATCAGGAACAGGCTCCAGCTTTTCTTCTCCCCCACTGATCTCCGACTTTGAAAGCAGCTGGTATCTGTCCGACTGCTGCTGGTGGGCCACGACAACTAGTATGGCCAAGGGAAGGTTGTCTTGTATGATTAATTGATTTTTCCCCAGTCCTCTTATTTATTCACTTGATTGGAATTTGAGGGGAAGACACTAGAGACTGTTATAATCTGATTATGTGTTTTTCAGTTTACCTCTCTGGCAATAGTGTTTTATTCAAATAGCATAAGACGAAACAAATGTAATGGAATATATAGTTGTGTGTACTTTTGTAAAAACCCTTTGGATTTCACCACCTCCCCTTCTGTTTTCCAAAATAGGTTGAGGAAACAGCTGCTTTTTAAAAAAAACTGAAAATAGGGTCTAATAAAAGGATGTGGCAGCTCAGTTGCTAAGATGCTGAGCTTGTCGATCAGAAAGGTTGGCAGTTCGAATCCCGTAATGGAGTGAGTTCCCGTTACTTGTCCCAGCTTCTGCCAACCTAGCAGTATGAAAGCACATAAAAATGCAAGTAGAAAAGTAGGAACCACCTTTGGTGGGAAGGTAACAGTGTTCTGTGCTTTGGTGTTTAGTCATGCTAGCCATATGACCACGGAGACATCTTCAGGCAATGCTGGGTCTTCAGCTTTGAAATCTGAGATGAGCATGGCCCCCTAGATTTGGGAATGACTAGCACATATGTGTGAGGAGAATCTTTACCTTTATGTAGGGTCTAATAATACAACTAATAAAATGGGTTGTTTTTTTTTATAAAAAGGAGTTGCAAATGTCAAATTGGATATGTATCATGAAAGTTTGATAGGATGGGATGGGGAATTTTCTTCAGCTTACTTGCTGCTAACCAGCTCTTCTACAAAGATCTTTTGGTTTGGGGGAAAGATTATATTATTTAACAATGTTATCCCCTTTCTATGGCCTTTGACAACTGTCCACTTATTTTAAGGCCATGTCCTATATTTTGTTCTGAATAGCTAGGCGAAAATAGTCTTTTTGTCTACAAGCCATCCCTATTTTAAAATGGAATCCCTGCCTGATAGGGTGCAGTTTATCTCAGATATAATGGCTAAGATTCCACTTTTAGGTAATTACAACATTCACATAAGGGCTATTTTGGTAATATCAGCTCATTATTTGTTAGGCTCCATAACTTTAATGGACTTTGCACAAATGGTTTTATAAAACCAATCCATGAGGCTGCAGATATTCTTGATTCATAGAGATGTGCAAAATTTAATAAGTAAAATACATTTAATGGACATTGATAATTACTAGGAGTGATACAGTAGTACAATAAATGTTTACCTCTAAATGTTCTTAACTTTAATGGGAAATACATAGTACTAATACGTCCTCATAACTACAGACTACTCTAGAGCTGCAAGGACGAAAAGAAAACCATTTGAAATGTATGTTTTGAACTAAGCAGCTATTTAAACTAAACGCACCTCCTTGAAGCATTAAACCAGCTGCATATTTTGGAAGTTCACACATCTATTTTGATGGTTTTCCCCAGTGGTCTCCATAAGCATATGCTTGCACCGTTTACACTTCCATGAATTTCTAGTGTAATAAAGTGGCTCTGCAGCACACAGACATGTAGCCAGCTGGGATAGTCTTTGAGGAAGCCACAGGAGATCTCCCGATGATGCCGCGTTTTAAGCCTTCAAGGAATGAGTGCTTTGCTTGTGCAAACTCATGTTGCAAAACAGCTGTTTCAAGGGCTTTGCGCAATCCAACGTATATTTCACTTCAACTTTATTGTGTTGTTTCTCTGCATTTAGATTCACTCTGAATTTAGCATCTTGTCCCCCCCCATATTTAGTATTGATTCAGTCAAAGTAATATGCATTAAAAACTATATAAATATATATACACACACAAATATATATTGCGCCAGGGATTCGAACCACTGAACTGCTGATCTTCTGATCGACAAGATCAGAGTCCTAGCCACTGAGCCACCACATCCCGTACTCAAGGTAGGATAGGGGAAGCCTAATTATTCCTCAATCCATTTACTTGTTAAAATTGATTCTTACATATATTCCTTACTGTGTACAATAGTGACAAGTAAAATGTAGACATTAGGTTTGGTCAGTATAATGGCTGGTCTTGAAGGGCAGGAGAAAGATGCAATAAATTAGGTTTACACCTGGACCAAGAAAGTGGCTTATGAAATAATTAAACATCCCTCCTTACTCCTCCCCAATTCACACATGAAATAAGTGTTTTAAGGTTCTCTTATTGTAACTATTGTAATCAAGGTAGATCTACACGATATCTTAGTGTGATCTACTTTATACTGCTGACATCACTCTTGCAAGTCTCAATGTGTTTGTCTGGAAACAGAAGTTCACTTTTGCCTTCAAGATCATCCCATATATTCATATGTCATCCCCATACTATGGAAATAAAAGCTGTGACATAAGAAGACATCTAAATATTGTGAAAATGTTGACTACAGAAAGTCAAAATAGGGAAATAACTATAACAATAGCACTTAGACTTGTATATTGCTTTACAGTACTCTCTGAGTGGTTTACAGAGTCAGTGTATTGCCCCCAACAATCTGGGACCTGATTTTACTGACTTCGGAAGGATGGAAGGCCTTGAGTCAACCTTGAGCCAGCCAGAATAAACATTAAAAATGTTTAAATGATCTCAACCCACAAGTTTCATCTGCATTATCATGGGTTCTCTAGAACTCTTTCTCCAATCGGAAGGACGAATTTCTTCTTTTTCTTTGCCAACTTGAAAATTTAGGTAAATAAAAATAAGTAGGGCTGAATGTAAATGCTAGTTCATTGAATGAGGATGATAGTAATTTCAAGACATCTGTCACTATGGCAACTAAATGCCAAATGCTTTAATATTTCATGTAAAAAATAATGTGGATCATATGAAATAGTGATAGTTATATTCTCCATCCTCCTCATTAAATATACGGTTGCTTGTATAAATGATACATATTTCAATAATCAATTGATTACTTTTTCTAAAAGACACTCTTTTTTTTGCTTCTGCCTTTAACTTTTACTTTTTTATCATTATTTCATTATGTGCAGGTAATAAAATCAATAGTAATAGTCAAAGTAATACCATAAGGCTCCTTCAACATTGTATATTTATTTGTTAAAAGGATTAATTATATGCATAATTAGTGGGGGGTTTATTGATAATCAGTATAATGAGATTCAATGCTGTTGTGATTTGGAATGTCTGTTCAGTTGGATATGAGCATTTTGAAGTAAGTTTGGATTTTAAAGTGAGCTTTCAACATCTAGAAAAGACCTTCCAAATTACAAGGATTTGATCTGAAGACAGTTGACATCACTGATACCATGTTAGTTCTATAGGGCAAGAATGGCATTAAATGAATGAATGTAAAATTAAATTTTAATTCCAAGTTGTCTAATTTTACGGTTTTAAATTAACAAATGAATTAAAACACAGGGATCCTTTGACTGTTGCAGACAGATACTTAGATGATAGATTGATATGTGTGTGTGTGTGTGTGTGTGTGTGTGTGTGTGTGTTATATTTATGCTGATAAATAAATAAAGGGAGACTATTTAGCTCTCATCAGCTAGCCATACCCTATGTTGGGAATCGAACCTGTGCTCTATTGCCTCTCAGGCAGATGTGTTAACCATTGAGCTACAAGGCTCGACTCCTTATCAGCCAGCCAGGGTGAGAGGTATATATTTAAAGTCAAACAAATGTAACAAAAAGGCAACAGTAAAAAATTTTGGGTTTCTGTCTGGATGGTCTCTTGTGACGAGCCGAAGACAGAGAGTGGAAGTGTGACCTTCCTCCCATATTTGGGCATACCAGGGGTTGTGACTTTAAATATATAGATAGATAGATTGATAGATAGATAGATAGATAGATAGATAGATAGATAGATAGATAGATAGATAGATAGATAGATAGATATGGATGGATAGAGAGATAGAGAGATAGATATAGAAAGATAGAAACAGAGAGACAGACAGACAACTGAAGCAGAAATATGACAACTGCTGTTAAAAACCTTGATAAATTTAGAAGTTTTTAAGTTAATATGGACTCACTCATCTGATGATTTGTAAGCTCTGTATGTTTAATAATAACCATTTCTCTGAAGTTTTGGAAAACTTTAGTGTCACTCTTCAAATATATGGGGTATATTGCACCAAGTGCATTATTTTCTATAAAAATATTAAGGTTCACGATGCTTCAGAACATTTAATTAAACCAAATGTTTGTATGTGATGGGTAAAAGTGCAAGAGGTGAATAGGGCAAGCCCATTTTATCAGTTTGCCGACAGTAGCTATTTTCTCTTTCATTAGGGCAACCTCTGTATTCGCATAAATCACTCCTTAAAGTCATGCTGTTGTCTAGCTCTTGGAGGTGCATCTCGGGGGAGTGTAGAGTTCAGCTTTAAACTTGTCTTTTGAACCAAGTATTTATTAGAGGGGGGAAATGGATAAAACTTTATATTCTAAAAAGCAAAGCACAGATCGAAGGTGAGAAGTTAAAGCAATTGCTTTGTTTAGATCGAAGTCAAAGCTTCTTCAGTTTTCAGTAAGGAAAATAGATTAGCTTCATTTATGTATTTAGTGTTATCCTTATGGCTTAACTCAGGTCATTTAAACTGAACAATCCAATCCTGCAAGTATAGCTAAATGGATTGGCAAGAGTTTCTCTGGCCATGGTAGGGTTAGGGTCAATAATTATTTTAGGATGGGAACGACAAAGTGAATTGACTCAGGTTATTTATTCTGTGGTCCCAAATAAGAAGAAAGTAAACAGGTTTTTTTTTCATGAAGCACAACCACTATTCTATCCTCTTGAAGTGCTCAAAATGGATTATCCAAGCTTCTTCAGATATTCTTCGAAGAATTTATCATGAGTTTATATCTCAAATGAGGTGTGCTTCCCTTAAGATAATCAGTGAATTCCATCTGAGATTTGCACATTCTGTTTTTGTCAATAAAGCAAAAAACTGCCATTCACTGTTTGAGATTGTTCCTTCTCAATAAAAAAATAAACACAAAGAATTTTAAAATATCTAAATAATATTGCATTTTTGCAATTTCTCCTAATCCTTTATTTGAGTCAGGTATACCATCAGTTTCCCTGAAGTTGCTATAGAGCCATGATGGCACACAGAGCCCTCCCTGTGGGCATGTGAGCTGTCACCCCATCTCAGCACCACCGCACATGTGCACACACCTCCCACTGGCAAGCTGGCTTTTGGGTCTCTGCCATGCATGCAGGAAACATGTGGGAGGCGTGCATGCATGCATGGGGGGGCAGGGGGAGCACAGGGGAGTCATGTGTGCAGGGGGTTTCTCATGCATGCATGGGGGAGTGCAAGGGGGTCACATGCACATGTGTGGGGTCGGGGTACATGTGGGGGATTGCATGTGAATGTGGGGGAAAAATGTGTGTGTGTTTGCATTGCATTATGGGAGCGCACTCATGCTTGTGGCACACAGTGATGAAAAGGTTAGCCATCACTGCTATAGAGCTTTGCTTAAATCCTAAAAAAATCAAATAGGATCCAAAAATATTTTCTTTTTATTGGTGCCCTGAAAAGGAAATATTAATAACACAAGAGAACAATCATCATCATCAATCTAATGTAGTTGTTAAGTGTAGGTGAGTTGTCAAGATTATGGTCTGCTGAAGATTTCTAAAAAGGTTTATACAACATGCATTAGATTGTCTAAATAGCATCTTCTACATTTTTATCACAAGTGAATTTTAGTAACAACTGTGCAAATATCTTCCATGTTCAAATTGTTTGCCTTACTGTTAAGTTACTCATGTTATTTTGTTCCAACATTGAGGCAAATCAGAAGGAAAGGATGACCTTCAGCTCACAGAGGCATAATATATGCATTTCTCATGAGGAAAACAGAGCAACAAAATATTTCTTTGTAAATCTCTCCTCTAGATTCTGTTCCAAACATTCTTAACAGATGTATGGATAATGTTGACTAATTTTAATTTGTTAATACACAAACATACATACATACATATATATCCTGTTTTCCCAAAAATAAGTCTTGCTGGATAATAAGCCCAATTGGGCTTTTGAGTGCATGCGCTAAAATAAGCCCTCCCCGAAAATATTGCAACACAACAGCAGCCATGATGTGACCATGCTCGCCACCTCCTGAACCTCAAAAGTAATAAGACCTCCCCAAAAATAAGGCCAAGTGCTTATTTCAGGGGTCAAAAGAAAATAAGACCCTGTCTTATTTTTGGGAAAACACAGTAGATATATACATAAAAAGATGATGATGATAGATAGATAGATAGATAGATAGATAGATAGATAGATAGATAGATAGATATGTATTCCTCCCTCCCTCGTTCCCTCCCTCTTTCTCTCTCTTCCCCTCCTAAAATAGCTTTTACGTTCTCTTATTATTTTACACTAAAATGTCTGCGCTCCCTGGACAGCAAACTGTTTCTCTTTCATAATTCTTATTTTGAAACACAACTCTCGAATAGCAAATCTGCTTTATGAAATCAGGGCTGAAGAGACAATATTGAAGAAGGATATTGGATTTTTTTTTTGGTGCTTCTGTAGGAAACAGTGATAACTAGAAGACATAAAAGAAAAGAAAATGCTATTTTTTAAACCAAATGAACTGGCTAGTCCTACTTCTCTATAATATATATTTTTTCTCGGTAGTGGAAATAATCATATCACAAGATTAGCTTCATGTGTTTTGAATTAATACAGAGCTGTGTTACATATAAAACCATTAATTAAATAAATTAAATAAATAAATGCTTAAACATCATCATCCAACCATTTACAAATGGCTCTATACTACACTTTATATCATGAATCTATTAACTCATACTTTCCTCATATTACACAGTTTTAGACCATATTGCACATATTTAGACCATAACTCCTCAATTGCACAAGCTAGAATTATTGATAGATCTAAACCAGTTGAATAAGTTTCATAAAATACAGCTGTCACAACATCCTTTGAAGAGGGATTATAAAAGGATAAATTTGTTTATTAGGCTCACATATTATTATAATCATCTACATCTGAAAGTGAAAAATGTTAATTCTTAACTGTCATTATCATTATAGTTAATTATTAGTTTTCTCCTTCAGATGAAAATGTTCAAGCTGATAGTACTTGTATCAGTAGAATGAACATACAAAACAATCTTGTTGAAGGAAAGCTAATTTTTTATTTCTTTTAATATAATAATTGAATAGCTGAGTGAATATTTAGTTTGGAAAAGGAACAGTGAGAGCCAAAAATAAGCTGGTGAATTGTCCATAGTTTAATAACAATATCAAAATAAACAATACATGAGAGAAATAAAAAAAAATAAGGTTAACACACACAAAATAAATTGGTCAGAACGGGACCTGAAACAGAAAAGCTGTGGGCAATAGATTTGATGTATTATTAGCACAGTAATAAAGATCAAATATGGATTTTGTATTGTTTTAATGGGTAAACTACAACTAACAACAACTTTGCTTTGTATAAAGGTTTAAAAAGAAAACAGAACTCTCATTTCATCAGAAATCTTCACCTGTACTTCCAAAGAAGCCAATTTTTCCCTTTGCTGCCTTGTTTTCAATAACAAAGAGAAGAGTTAATTACAGTGCTGCTCAGTCAAAATACTAACTAAAACAAGCCACTGCTCTTTTACTTTCTTTTCCACCTGAAAGAGGCAAAATAAAAGAATTAAGGAAAGAAACTAGCATTTGAGCAGACTGCAGGTGTTATATCTTAGCAGACTGCGATCCAGATCCAAAACTTCAGTGCACTACTATGCACATTTAATTTTCCATAACAGCATATTTTTATTAATTTATTATTTTATTTTACTTTTCTACCAATTGTTATTAAAAATCAAGTATTAGTTTAAAAAACAAAATATAAAAATAAATAACAGAGAGTAAGTATAAAAAAGAAATAGAACTGAAATGCCATTGAGAAAGCTTCATCTTCACCTGCAAAAATGTAGGTTTCTCTGCTAATTATCTACCCGGTTTCTAATTTCAGTACTCTCATATATTTAACAGAATACATCTCTAAATAATCATCTCTAAATAAACTGACTGAACAGCTCCATTCAAAATGTAGTCCTTAAGGGAGCTACTGTACATCTACATGGAGGGAAGTAAGCAGTGGCGTATGCCAAGGTTTTGTCTTAGACTCAGTACTCTTCAACACCTTCATAGATTATCTAGATGTGGGAATAGAAGGGGAACTCATCAAATTTGAAGATGACACCAAACTGTGGAGAATAGCCAACACTTCAGAAGATTTACTCAAGACCCAGGAAGATCTTGACAGACTTGAACACTGAAACTTGTTCTGACCCCACCTTCTCCGTCCAGGAACAAAAGCCAAAACAGACTTAGGAAAGAATGTTTTATTCAGTCCAGACTCTTGTTGGCTGCAAGCCCAAAATAAACAAAGAGATAATCACTCTGGCAAAAAGTCCGATAAACCTACGCAGCACTGAAAACAGGCTTCTCACAGCAAACCACTTCTCCAATCTCACAGCAAACCACTTCTCCAAGTTGGTTTCTCTTAATTCGTGAACGTTGACTCCTGCAAACAGGGCGTGGCACCAA
Source organism: Thamnophis sirtalis (assembly GCF_051295495.1). Taxonomy (NCBI): domain Eukaryota; kingdom Metazoa; phylum Chordata; class Lepidosauria; order Squamata; family Natricidae; genus Thamnophis; species Thamnophis sirtalis. Next base: position 15,797,511 of record NW_028261392.1, read on the forward strand.
CAGTCTCTTTTATAATCAGGAGAGGATCTTAATCAGCATCAGCTAAGCGTAATCATCTCCTACAATTACGAAGTTGTTCCTTCTGTCGAGTAGCCCTTTGACGGTTCCTTCTGTCGAGTAGCCCTTTGATGGCGTGCATCCTGAAACAACTTCCAAATGTTTTCCTGAACACTCCCTCTGATCCAAGACTCCATCGCCACCTGGTGGCTGACCAGTGTCTCCTCGCCCTGCTCAGAGTCGGCACCCTGTCCACGGTCCTCCACCTCCTCCAGGGCCGACTCATAAGACCCCTCGCTGTCGGAGTCTGGTGGCAGCTCCAACGGCTCCTGCCAGGCCATGACAGAAACTTATCCAACAAGACAATTCAATGATGAGAAAAAGTAAGGTTTTATAGTTAAGGAAGAAAAACCAAATGCACAGATACAGAATAGGTGGTACCTTGTCCTATTGTAGTTACTGTGACAGGAATCTAGAACTCCTAGTGGAGAATCATTTAAATATGAATAATCAGCTGTGTGCTGAAGCTGCCAAAAAAAAAAGGCCAGTACAGTCTTAGGCTGCATCAACGGAGGGATAGTATCAAGATCATGTGATGTGTTAGGACCACTTTATACTGCTTAAGTAAAACCATTGGATCCAGTTTTGGTCACTACTATATAGAAAATATGTTGAGGCTTGAGGAAAAGTGCAGAGAAGAGCAACAAAGATGATTAGGAGGCTAAAACATGAAGAACAGTTGCAGGAACTGAGTATTTCTAGTCTAGTAAAGAGAAGGGCTAGGGGTGACATGATAACTCTATTTCAATATTTGAGGAGTTGTCACAAAGAAGAGGGAGTCAATCTATTCCCCAAGCACCTAAGGGCAGGACAAGAATTAAAAAATGGAAACTTATCAAGGAGAGAACCAACTAAGGAGAACTAAGGATAAATTTCCTGACAATGAGAACAATTAATCAAGGGAATAGCTTTCCTCCAGAACTTGTGGGGGCCCCATCACTAGACTTTTTGGGTAACCATTTGTCCAAATGGTAGGGGTATCATACTCAAGGCCTGCAGGCCAGATCCAGCTCACAGGGTACTTAGATCTGGCCTATGGGGCCACCCTGAAAACAGCAAGTCCCTGGCCTGTGGTGCCTCTACCAGCAAAAATGGAGCTCAAGAAGGCTGTCTGCCACCCTCCTGAGCTCCATTTTCACTGGCAGAGGGTTGCAGGAGGTCGTCACAGCCAAAAATAGACACAGGGAGCCCGTTTTTGCTGGCAGAGCATTCAGAGTACCACAGGTGATGTTTAGCTGGCTATGTCCACCCTGGCCATGCCCCCTCTGAGGTAAAACTCAACCCTGATGTGTCTCTTAATGAAGTCAAGTTTGACACCCCTGATATAGAGTCTTCTGCTTCAATAGGAGTTGGACCAGGTTGGGTTCTGGCAATCGCTACTGCTGGTTCGTTCATGGACGCGCAGAAGCAAAAAACAAGATGGCAGCGCCAACAGGAGAACCAGTTTGGGGGCATGGCAGGCCTGGATCGCTGCCATTCCAGTGACCCAGGCCACCAAACCACTACCCGTTTAATAGGAACCCACCAATGGGTTGGACTACAAGACCTCCAAGGTCCCTTCCAACTCTGTTAATCTGTTATTCTGTTAAGCAGTGAATGTATTCCCTTAGAGGCATATTTTTGAAAGAGGAAAAAAATATATCTAAATAAAATTAAATCATGTGTTATACATTACTTCCTTAAGAACCTAGCTTAGTTTAAAGCAAATTCTGAAAGTTATCAGGGCCAAAAATATCATGCATATTAAAACACTTCAGTGCAGTTAGATTATGATGGAAATTAACATCACATCTAGAAGGAGTGTTTATCTCAAATGCTCTGAGACTTCTTAAAAATCCAGAGGCCAAGGTCAAAACTATCTGAAATGCATAGATAATCAAGGCTGCTTAGACGAAATGGCCAGTAATAACTACTATTCATGACTTAGTATTTCAAATCTTTATATATGCAAGAAAATGTCACGATAATCTGACTGCCCTTCTATTTAATGCAGTTACAATGGCTAAGAGCAATGCTGAAAAGTTGCTTTTTTGAATTCCCATATTAATATTACCCTTTTTCTTAGTATTGATGTTTTTTCTCAAATCAAGGAGGCTTCTATTGATCTTCTGCAATGATTTTGACAAATGCTAAGAACTAGTATGATGTAGGGTTTACATTTTTTATTGAAATGGAGGAGATCTGTGCTCCTTTACACAATGTTACTGGGTCACTTTGGCCCAACTAACTTTGCTTCACCTGATAAAATTGGAGGAAGATTATACAAGTAACCAGAGGAAAGTAGTCATATACTGCCAGGTCACAGTTAACACAATATTTATTTTATTGGAATTGTAGAATGAATAAATATTCTTTTTTTTAAAATGAGAATCAAAATTCAATTAATAGGAGGCTAGTGGCTTTGCAATTGAGGTTCCTAGAATATTATTGGGGTTTTTGATGCTGCTACTTAACTCTGAACTTGTTTATCTTTGTGTGTGCAAAATGGATAAAAGGAACATTCTTTCAGACTAAACCACTACGAACGAACGAACGAACACACACACACACACACACACACACACACACACACACACACACACACACCACAAGAGGCTTATTATTACATTAGAACAAAAAATAATGGAACCAAATTACATGGATGTTGTCCATGTAATGGGATAAGATTAGTGGTGGGATTCATTTTTATTTTTTTTTACTATCGGTGGTATTTACTGGTTCTCTGAACTACTCAAAATTTCTGCTACTGGCTCTCCAGAACTGGTCAGAACCTGCTGAAAACCACCTCTGGATAAGATGTCGTAATGCCTCATTCTACAGTCTGCTTTTTTTTTTTGCTTTCTGTGACTACTCTCTGTTAACAATAAATTTTAATTATCGATTATCGTATATTATCTATTTTACATAAATACAACTTTGAACAGTGTGAATTTCATGGGATTCATTATCTAATGAAAGACCCAGGTATACAGTGAATAAATGAATAAATAACTACCATATCGCAATAGTCTTCCTCGTAATATTAAAACATATATCAGCTGTTTCTGTGCTTGCAAACTGACTTAAACATATTTATTAAATTCTAGATAAATGCCACTGAACCTTTGATCGTGTAAAATTACAACATGACATTAAACATTGCCTGTTCTAATTTGCAATAATCTGTCTGTTGTCTCTTAAAGCTTTCTAGGGTGCTGGCACCCAAATATGTATGACAGGGGATTTTATGCTGTTTGCACTCCCATGATTAAAATGTCACATTTTCAATCAATAAAGTGATGAGAGCAAAGCTCATTAGGTCAAAGAAGCCTTACCAAAATTTGACAGGACCTCCTTTAGATATGACAACCACATGTATCTAGTCAAAGAATGCATTTAACTACACTATATGAAGTCACAAGGTGACTGTGACTTTGAAGAACAGAACTCTTTTTGATTTGTGTTCCTGTTGCTAAATGCCTTGTGAAATATGGATAATAATGATGGTGGTTGTATATTTATTTAGAAATAATATGAAATAAAAAAAGACAGCACACAGTTTGGACAATAAGAATCTTAGATCCTTAGGACATGAAACATTGGACACACCTGTTAACTCAGACTGTGATATTCAGGAGGAGGAGGAGGAGGAGGAGGAGGAGGAGGAGGAGGAGGAGGAGGAGGAGGAGGAGGAGGAGGAGGAGGAGGAGGAGGAGGAGGAGGAGGAGGAGGAGGAGGAGGAGGAGGAGGAGGAGGAGGAGGAGGAAAACTGTTTTATAAAAATGGTTTTCCTACATATCCTGTGCACCTACAAATTGTTTAAAAAAATATTGAAATCTCTACCGATATCTAGAAAAGACAGGTGTCATGACCACTGGGAAGAGGTGGAGGAGGAAGTGGAGGAGGAGGAAGAGGAGGAGGAGGAGGAGGAAAAGAAGGGGAGGATGAGAAGAAGAAGAAGAAGAAGAAGAAGAAGAAGAAGAAGAAGAAGAAGAAGAAGAAGAAGAAGAAGAGGAGGAGGAGGAGGAGGAGGAGGAGGAGGAGGAGGAGGAGGAGGAGGAGGAGGAGGAGGAGGAGGAGGAGGAGGAGGAGGAGCAAGAAGAGCAAGAAGAACAAGAACAAGAAGACGAGGAGGAGATAAACATTTAAAAATATAGTCAAGAGCACTCTTTTTAAATTTTTAAGAGCCATGGTGGCACAAAGCTAGAGTACTGCAGGCTACTTCTGCTGATCACCGTCTGTCAGCAGTTTGTCAGATCGAATCTCACCAGGGTCATGGTTGATTCAGCCTTCCATCCTTCTGAGGTGGATAAAATGAGGACCCAGATTTTTGGGGAAAATATGCTGACTCTGTAAACCACTTAGTGAGGGCTGTAAAACACTGTGATGCGGCACATACAGTAAGTCTAAGTGCTGTTGCTATTGAAATCTGCAAAAGAAAGCTTGGACTAGATGTAGCTGTAGTTTGTTATAAAATTGCTTTGCAATTTAGCTGAAAATTGGAAGTAGAGGAATAGAAGAGAAATGACATTTAATACTAAGAGAATAAATTCCACCCTAAGAGCTGAAACTATCTTATTCAAGATAGTTCTGGATTACACATAATTCCTGGCCACTGGTTACGCTAAACAACAACACAGATATTAGAGTGCCAATGGTTTTTAAGGCCAGAATTATTGGAAATGCCTTTTACTCTTAAAACCTTAAAAGAATCAAAACAGAGACACTTTTGTATTGTGTTGTGTTGTGTTGTGTTGTATTGTATTTATTGTGTTTATTGTATTGCATTACTGTATTGTATTGTACTTTAATCTTGGTCTTCCAAAGTGAACTGTCTAAGGTAGTATAATAACTATAAAAACGTTTATAAGAATAGAACAAATAAAAGCACCAGGAAACATAAATTAAAACATTTTTAAAAAGAGTGAAGAGAGGAATCTGCTACATATATATTGCATGTTTTATATCATATTGTTTATATGGCTTATGCTATATACCCTCTTTATGTATAACTTTCAGTTTGAGCCTCAGGCAATACTGCTCCAATAGTCTCTAGTTTTTCTTACACACAATAGCTTAGGGAGTGACCATGTTGACATTATATTTAACAGTGAGATGGCAGATGGTTGTAATGTTCTTTTGTTTTAGAAAATAGTTGTACCTAGTAAATTTAGCTGCCACAAATGAATGGTGAATAAAAATGTTAAATGATACAAGTTTTATTTTGTCTTAGTTTTGAATGTGCTTTTTTTCTTTTTTTAAAAAAAAGTCAACTTGGGAGAGGGAAAATCAATATATATGAATCTGTCATCTGTACCTCTAATAACTGTCTGGCTTGGTTCTCCACCCAACAAGACAAACACAGACTTCAGAGGATAATTAGAACTCCAGAAAAAAACAATTACTGCCAACCTGCCTTCGATTCAAGACCTGTACACTGCACGAATCAAAAAGAGGGATGTGAAAATATTTACAGACCCCTCACATTCTGGACATAAATTGTTTCAGCTCCTACCCTCAAAATGATGCTATAGAACACTGCACACCAGAACAACTAGATACAAGAATAGTTTTTCCCCAAACACCATCACTCTGCTAAACAAATAATTCCCTCAACACTGTCAAACTATTCACTAAGTCTGCAGTACAATTAATCTCATTGTTACTATCACCCATCTCTCCCCACTTATGATTGTATGACTGTAACTTTGTTGCTTGTATCCTTACGATTTATATTGATTGTTCCCTAGTATGATTTGATTCAGTGGTGGGATTCAGCCAGTTTGCACCTATTCGGGAGAACTTTCTAAGCAGTTCAGAGAACCAGTTATTGGAAGAAATCTCCTTTTGTTTTCCCCCACTTTATAGGGCTAATCCTGTAAGGAATGAAACATTCTGGTGTTGTCTCTAGCCTCATCTTTATTGCCCTGCTTACAGAAACTGCCTCTCTGGTTAACCTTTATTACATTATAGCAGCTAAGGCAAAGTACCCATTGACATGAGTGACATTGAGTTCGCCATGCCTACCCAGTCACATGATCACCGAGCCATGCCTACCCAGCTGGTCATTAGGGCAGAGAACCGGTTGTTAAATAATTTGAATCCCACCACTGACTTGATTGCTTATTTGTACCCTATGACTATCATTAAGTGTTGTATCTTATGAAGCACGATGAATGTATCTTTTCTTTTATGTACACTGAGAACATACCTCCAATAGACCGATCAGATCCCACAGATTAGGCCTCCTCCGAATTCCATCCGCCGGCCAATGCCGACTGGCGACTACCCAGAGGAGAGCCTTCTCTGTGGCTGCTCCGACCCTCTGGAACGAGCTCCCCATGGAGATTCGAACCCTCACCACCCTCCAGGTCTTCCGCAAAGCCCTTAAAACCTGGCTGTTCCAACAGGCCTGGGGCTAAAGAGCTTTTGCCCCCCCTCGAATGGTATGGTTGTTGTGTGCTTTTAAATTGTGTATTGTTCTGTTTGTCTTTTTTATCCCTTATCTGTACCCCCTTCCCTGACTTGGATTGTGAGCCGCCCTGAGTCCCCTTCGGGGAAAAGGGCGGCATATAAATGCAATAAATTCAATTCAATTCAATTCAATATGCACCAAAGTTAAATGTGTCCAATCACACTTGGCCAATAAATAATTCTATTCTATTATTCTATTCTATATTTCCAGTGATTTCTGGTCATCTTTGCAAATATTCCCAATCCATTCTTCAACTAGAACTTCACCATCAGTCCTTATTTTCTCAGGATTTTTTTAAAAGATTGGTTTGATGGCAATGCAGAGAAAGAGGAGAAGGAGAAGTGTCATATAGTTAAGTAATATCACAGGTACATCACCACATAAATACACTGCATAATAAAGACATTCTGGGTTGCATAATTTAGGATTTTCTAATTATTAATTGAGAGATACTGAGAAAATATTGGGAGGGTCAGTTGATAGTCTCTTTTACTGCAGCTCAAATTCTGATTAGCACATACAGTAGATTTTTTTTTGAAGACCATGCCAATTCACATTGTCATTGTACCTTAATTAAGAAGATTGAAATAGAGCAACAGGGAAATCTGCAAAAGAGATTTAAAAAGTTAAGATGTTGGGTAGAACTGAATTTATACCCTTTTGTAAATGTCTGTATAGATATGAAAAAGAGGTCAATATTTTGATAGGGTGGCTATGAGAGGAACTGACTAGCAATTTCATTGCAATTAGCTATGTCTCACTAGATCTCACCATATTTTCTGCTATATATTTCACATTATAGGTTGTTTTTTTTTACAGTATATAAATCCTGCAAGGCATGCAAGATGAAGATACAAAGTCCATCTACAATGCAGTATAATTTATACAATTTGAAAAGAATGGCCAAGTATTCAAACACATTTGGCTAGAGGGTAGGGAATTATATTTCAGATTCAGTATGATTTCTTCGTCCCATTTCCATGCTAGCAGTAAACATTTTCAAGTCGGGCCATTGGAGAATTTTGAAACGTCTCTCTTACCAAACTGAGCATGGGATTTGACAACAGAGGGTTAAACCACAGAACTGTCAAGTTTAATATCTTGCCTCTGACAGCAATCATTGCTTAATGCTTCAGAAATCCAACATCTATGAAATGCCTGGGCAATTTACAGTTGGTTACTGCTAGTGGAGGGTGAAGTTAAAGATGTTCTAGTTTGCTTTCTACCTTAACATGAAAGACTAAATGCTGGGAAACATTCTGATTAAAACTTTGCAATCCTGGGAATAGACAGTATTCGTCATTCAGATTCATTTGAATACAATTTCCTGTAGTTTCAATGTTCATGCTAGGTTTAAAAAATACAGTGATCTACATTTACAAGGCCTAGACAGCAATATCTTTGAAGAAGTAGTAGTAGTAAGCTGTAGTAATTTATTTAAAAAAATGAGATCCTAATAATGTAATGCAAATATATTTCCCACCTATTTTTTAATATACTGTATGTCTGTACAAACACAGTTTAAAAGGGCTGGCATGCTGCAAAAGAAAGCACCAGTCTCATCTTTATTTCTGAATATGGCTTGGTTTACAATAGGCCACAGAGGATTTCTTGAAAATGATAATGGAGAGTGATTGCAGCCTGCTGTTTTATTTGCAACTGTGCCCACCTACCAAGAAAAATGGTAAACAAGGATGAGGTTTACAGTATCTGTAATGTATCTGAGTATCTGAAATCAATCAATCAATCTATATCTTTCTATCTATCTGTCTGTCTGTCTGTCTATCTATCTATCTATCTATCTATCTATCTATCTATCTATCTATCTATCTATCATATATATTTATCTATCATCTATCTATAGTTTATTTGTATGTTTTCATTTAACATACATAAAAGTGGTGGGATTCAAATTTTTTTACTACCAGTTCTGTGGACATGGCATGGTGGGCGTGGCTTGGTGGACATGGCAGGGGAAATCTCCATTTCCACCCCACTCCAGGGAAAGGATACTGTAAAATCTCCATTTCCACCTCACACCAAAGGGAAGGTTACTGCAAAATCCCCATCAACTGGGACAGGAGGCAGAGAATAGATGGGGGCAGGGCCAGTCAGAGGTGGTATTTACTGGTTCTCCAAACTACTCAAAATTTCTGCTACCAGTTCTCCAGAACTGGTCAGAACCTGCTGAATACCACCTCTGATCTGTATGTAAAAATGAACTGTATTTTTCACCTAATAAATAAAAGTGGAAGGCCCTGGGCATAGAAATTACAAATCAAAACTCACTCCACGAAATGAGGAATACTGCTATTGGTGAATTTACTGACATTTTTTTCAGACTGAAGAAGTGTAGTAAGCTGTTGCAGAATAGATACAATACAATACATTAGCAGAGTTAGAAGCAACCTTGAAGGTCTTATAGTCCAACCCCCTGCCTAGGAAGGAAACCCTATACTGTTTCAGACAAATGGCTAGCCAACATCTTCTTAAAGACTTCCAGTGTTGGGGCATTCACAACCTCTGGAGGCAAAGTTTGTTAAGATCCTTCTATATCTTGAGCCTATCTTCTGGAGTGTTGGCTATTCCTGCTAGCTTGGTGTCATCTGCAAATTTGACGAGTTCCCCATTTATTCCCTCATCCAAATCATTGATGAAGATGTTGAAGAGTACTGGGCCTAAAACAGAGCCTTGGGGTACTCCACTGCATACTTCCCTTTATGTAGATGCAGTTCCATTGAGGACTACACGTTGAGTGTGGTTGGTCAGCCAGTTACAAATCCATCTGGTGGTGATGCTGTCTAACCCACATTCTTCTACTTTATCTAGTAGTAGGTTATGGTCTATCTTATCAAATGCCTTACTGAAGTCCAAGTAAACTATATCGATGACATTCCTCTGGTTCACTAATTTTGTCACTTTGTCAAAGAATGCAATAAGATTCGTGTGGCATGATCTGTTTTTGACAAACCCATGTTGGCTTTTGGCTATTACTTTGTTTACTTCTAGTTGTTCGGTAATTCATTGCTTGATTATCTTTTCCAGAATCTTTCCTGGTATTGAGGTCAGGCTGATAGGTCTGGATCTGTTTTTTTCCCTTTTTTGAAGATGGGAACCACATCAGCTCTTTTCCAGTCCTCTGGTAGTTCCCCGGTGCTCCAGGATCTCTGAAAGATATAGTTCAGTAGTTCTGAGATCTGCCAGTTCCTTCAGAATCTTGGGGTGTAATCCATCCGGTCCTGGTGATTTGAACTCGTCTAGGGTAGACAAGTGCTCACTTACCATTTTCTTCCCTATTTCAACTTGTGTTTCTAATCTGATTTTTGTGGTGCTGTTTTTGATAGTTTGGACTGTTTTATCCCTTTGTATAAAGACAAATGCAAAACATGAGTTAAATGGTTCTTCTTTCTCCCTGTTGCTTGTCACCTTCTTGCCACTTTCTCCCAGCAATAGACCAATTCATCTACCATAAGTGAGGGGAAAATGTTAAGAACACCTTCAGTTTCAGTTTGATCCCTGATCAGTTCTGGGATCAAATGAAACATTAATTGAATGATCTGCTTCTCTTGTGCTTATTACAGTGTCTTGAGGAATGGAAAATGTAAGACATTCTTAGCATTAAAAAAAACTGGGCTTTGTTTTACTGTTAATAGAGTCTTCCTCCAATCAGTGTAATAATATTTTCTCAGTTGCATTGGATATCTGATCTGATCCAATAATGGAGTTTTAATCTGTATTATCTGATATCTAATTCTGAGTCTCAGAGGATCAGAAAGATCCATCCTCTTTCTTAATACCATATTCAGCAAGAATAGAAAAGAGTAAAAGAGAACACTAATTCCTTATACTTGCCATGCGACCTCCTATGAAAATCAGCTTCATTGCATTCAGGAAGAGCTCTCATTTCCATACAAAAAGCCCCGTTGGGTTTTTGATATTTGACACTTCTGTTTCGCATTAAAATAGATATTCATTCCTGTAGGTATCACATTTGAACATGTGCATATGTCTGAGTCAGTTTTGAGTCCTGACAACTTCCTGGACAAAAGCCTGTAATTATGTTGACAATGTATGAGATGTAGTTTGTGGTTGTTTTCTCCGCAGGGATGAAAGAAGGTAAACTGATTGAAAGGCATATACATTTAATAAATAAATGTAATGTAACGTAACATAACATAATGTAACAATGTAATATACTAGATAGTTAGATGATAGCTAGATTGTCAGACTTGGAAGCCATCTGTTACATTTGGGCCTTCAGGCCTGCCACATTTTCTACTGTGGGAAAATGGAGGGGGGGTTATACGGAGTATGGGAGATATATAGTTAAAATAACATTCTCTTCTCAGAGAGTCAAGGCCATGCAGCTGCAATGAGATGAGTGGGATGTGCAGCTGCAATGAGATGAGTGGGATGCATCTTCAGTTTTGGATGGCTGGTTGGATCGTGTGATGAACATGTGGGTGCTGGGCAGGGACTTGAACATTTTTTTGGGTGGGGAAAACCTGGAAACATTCAGATTCGGGTTTTCCCAGATGCGCCAATATGACATCTCTAATAAAATGGAACTTTGAGGAAACTCAGGCCTCAAACTCATCTTTTTTTTTCATTTGGGGAGTTCTTCTTTGAAGAACTCTACCAGCTTCCTTGAACTCCAGGGTACTGTCCAGGGTCCTGAACCCCAAGCATCGATCAGGCAGCACAAAGACTCAGAGAAGATGGAGGGTGATATAGATAGCTACATAGCTAGACAGCTAGACAGCTAGACAGACAGACAGCTAGTAGGTAGATGGTGCTAGTTACCTAGATGATAGATAGAAAGATAGATAGATAGATGGAGATGGAGGGGGAGGGAGGGAGGGAGGGAGGGAGGGAGAGAGAGAGAGAGAGAGAGAGAGAGAGAGAGAGAGAGAGAGAGAGAGAGAGAGAGAGAGAGAGAGAGAGAGAGAGAGAGAGAGAGAGAGAGAGAGAGAGAGAGAATTCATCCATCTGGTTTCATGCTTTCCCAAGGCAGGCCTAGAACTCACTGTCTCCTGGAGTTTTAACTGGAAGAAGATAATAGCAAAAGTCTTCTGTATTTTTGCTTAAAAAAAAACCCTTCAAAAATGTGTTTTAAAGAAATGCATTTAAAGAAAACTCACTCTTTTCCTTCCTCTTTCTTCCTCCCCCTATATGTACACAGACACATATACTTTTAAAAAATATTCATTTAATATACAGTATATATGCTACCTATTTGAACAGCATGAAAAATTTCCCATGGTAGATTTTTATATTTCTCTTAATCTCACTTCAGTGTGTGCATTGAATCAGACTGCCTTTGAATGTAAACAAAGTGAGAAGAAAAGTTTGCCTTTTATTTAATGATTAAGAGAAAGTTTGTGCCAATGAGAATTGGCTAGAATTATAAAATGGTTTGCATAGCAGCTTACTGTTGAATACGATAACAGCCATATGTGGTAGAAATACAGAATGAATAAGAATAAAATGAAATGCTTAGTGCATAGTTCAATGCTGAGTAGAAAGACATGTGACTTTTCCTTGGCTTTTTAAAATATAATTATAGATAACTATAATGGTAAATAAACACCTTTATAGGTGTGTTGATGAGGGATGTGAATGTACATTTACCTTTCTGTGCAAGTGATGCTCTGCTCTTGGCTAAGAACCAATGGATCTGGACATGTAGGTATCAAGAGCCAAGGTAGTTGTGTTTAGCAAAGAAAATGGAATGAGCAATAGCAAGATGGATAAGCACATTTTAAAAAACCTAAAGAAAATAGATAAATGTCTGCATTTGGGTAAATGTTTACTGAAACTAGGGAAAAATGGATAGAACAGAACAGAACAGAGTAGATTAGAGTAGAAAGTTGAATGTTGTTGAATGTTGATTTTATTTATATGCCGCCCTTTTCCCCCAAAGGGGACTCAGGGCGGCTCACAACTCAACCAGGGAAGAGGGATACAAACAAGAATTTAAAATGACATAAAAAACAATGCATGATTAAAACACAACAGTCATACCAATTCGAGATGGGGGCAACAGTTCTTTAGCCCCAGGCCTGTCGGAACAGCCAGGTTTTAAGGGCTTTGCGGAAGGCCTGGAGGGTGGTGAGGGTTCGAATCTCCATGGGGAGTTCGTTCCAGAGGGTCGGAGCAGCCACAGAGAAGGCTCTCCTCCGAGTAGTCACCAGTCGACACTGGCCGGCGGATGGAATTCGGAGGAGGCCTAATCTGTGGGATCTAATCGGTCTAGTGGAGGTAATTGGCAGCAATTGAACAGAACAGAACAGAACAGAATAGCTTTATTGTCACTTTAAATGTACACTAATTAGCATACATTAAAATGACATTTTATTGCATAAAGTGCTCAAAGGGTCACCACTTCCAATATATACTATATAAACATGACAAACAAACTTTGAAAAAAGCACCTTTGTGCAATGATGATCTGGATGACTGAGAATCTCCATAGACATGACAAACAAACAAACAAACAATATTGGGCACATACCCACATATATTATATGACACAGAGAAACACCACAATCTAGTTTGGATGTGTACATGTACAGCCTGCTAGAAATATTTTCTAACCTCCACCCAGAGGGGAGCAGTAGGAATAGACCATAAAGTGGTTGGCTGTGGTTTCTAACAATGCTTCAACCTCTAAGCACATATCACTTATAAGCAGTCCCAGGCAGTCAGATTCCTATAATCTTTTTGGCTGTCCTTACCACTCTCTGTATGGACTTTCTATCTGAGGCACTTCTACCACTAAACCAAACAGAAATGCTATCATTTGTTACAAAGAATGGCTGTTTGTCAAAAGAGGTAACAATGGATATGTGTTAAAATATGCTTCTGTCCTCTGCTACATGGAAGTGGGAAATCAATATATATGGGGGAGGTGTAAAGTAATTTGTAAAAACTGCAAATGGGGTATTTAATGGGTCTGTGAGAGCGGAAAGGTGTGGAATGATTGTGGACTGAAGACAAACATGAGCAATCACTAGGGGGGAAATATTTTGACTAGTCAAAAGTGTGTGTGAGAGAAGTAGTTTAAAGAACAAAAGGGTGTACTGTATATGAAGAAATGGATAGACACTGGTAAAAGTAAAGATGATTTTTCAAGGAAAGAAGATTAAGGGGAGATGCATTAAAGGGTATAAAATGATTTTACACCTTGGATGATGGTGGCTCATGTGGTTAGGACGTTGTGTTGATAAGAAAGAACCCTGTGTTCAAGACCTGCGTGTTGCCATAGGGGAGATAAGCTCCTGTCATTTGCTCCAGCTCCTGATGGAGACATAAAAGGAAACCCCAATCAAGCATCCCCAGAACAATGTCGATGCCACTGGCTAATCCTTTTGATCCAGAAGCACCTCAGCGCTTCCAACACAAGTGCAATGCAAATTGGGTTCCATTTTCTTTGCCTTACTCTACGTTTTTAAATTTGGCCATTTTGTATTCTTCTGCAGCATGGATAATACTGCTTAACTCTTACACAAATAGTGTGGTAGCTCTGTATATATGTGGATGGATGTATAGCCTTGGTTAATATTTACAGTAGTGGCCAAAGTTGTGCAAACCTTTTGGGAAAAGTGTACAGTATTTTTGACGTTTGATGGCTAATAACACCACTTTTGGGGGAGTAGTACCATAAAATTATATATCAATGGAAAGACAATTTAATCAAGAATGTGATGCAATGGTTTTTATGAAGAATTTGCTATTAGAATAGCAGTTATAAAGAAAAGAAGTGAAACATGTAGAAAAAATGAGATATACAAAAAAAAAATATCACCATGTCAGTTAATACTTAGTTGGGTAACCTTTAGCATGAATTATGGCCTTACAATGTCTTCCCATGGAGTGAACTAAGTCTTTTCATTCTGCAGCTGTTATAATGGGAAACCAAGATTGAATAATTGCTTCTGTTAACTGGATTTTATTGCTGTCTATATTTGGCTATAACCTTTCATAGAATACAGATAATTGAACACATGTTGTTGCATTACATCCTTCATTAAATAATCTTTCCACTAATATATATGTTTATGGTACAACTCCAAAAGAAAGTGGTGTTATTAGCCACCCAATCTCAAAAAATACACTTTTCCCAAAAGGTTTCCATAATTTTGGCCACTACTGTATATTGGACTGGTTACTTATTTGATTGATTGATTGATTGATTGATTATGTCACTGATGGCAAAATAACAATTAATGTCCTCTCTCCCTGAGACAAGAACAAATATGGCTAATAATTCTATTGTATTACAGGAAAAGGAGTTTTAAGAGATTGGTGACCATTATTGGGCATTCAAGCATGGCTGTTTAGAATGTATATAGTCAGAACACAAACCCATTGTGTTCTTTGAGAGGTATTCTGAGCTGCAGAATTAAAAAAAAGATTTTTTCCCCATTTCTAACCAACAATTAATATCATGTGTGATGATAGAAGTTTGTTTGCATTATGGACATTCCTGTTCTCACATTCAAATTAGATTTCCAACTTAGATTAGAATCTTTAGGCCAGTGATGGCTAACCACATGTGTGCAGGCCTCACTGAAGGCTCCGGACCTCTGAGAGGCACGTTGGGCTGTTTTTTGCCTTCCCCAGACTTCAGAAAAGCCTCCTGAAGCTTCCAGAGGGAGAAAAATGGCCCAACAGGCAACCTGGAAGTTCATTCCCAAAGTTCTGGTGGGCCCCTAACACACAAACTGGAAGTTCTGGAGTGTACTTCTGGGGTGCTGGTTGGACTGTTTTTCTCCCTCCAGAGCAGGGGTGGGTTTCAACCGGTTCGCGGCGGTCCCTGCGAACCGGTTGGTCAGCGAACCCGGAAGTAAGTAACTTCCGGGAATGGCGAAGGACCCACCCGCCCGCCAGCGCTCCTTACCCATTTTTGACGAGTTCTGCGCTTCCACACATGCGCAGGACGCATACAGCGCCTGCGCGATCCTCCAGGAGCAGCTGGAGCATTGCACAGATGCTAGTACGCATGCGTGCGCCACACGCGTGCATGAGGACGCCGCCGGCCCCGTTCCAACCGAACCGGTTGGAACAGGGCGAGAAACCCACCCCTGCTCCAGAGGCTTCAGGAGGCTTCACTAAAGGCTCCAGAGGGCAAAACACAGGACAACACGCAAACCTGAAGTCTGTTCCCGAACTTCCAGTTTGCAGGTTGGGTTTTTTTTCGCCCTCTGGAGGTTTTAGGGAAGCTCCAGAGGGCAAAAAATGGCTGAAAATCAAGGCCGAAAATCAGCTTGACAGTTCGCGCATGCGTGCTGGAGCTGACAGGGCAACCCCCTCAGAAATGGCTCTGCATGCCACCTGTGGCACATGTGTCATAGGTTCGCCATCACGGCTTTAGACTGTCTGACTGTGCCTTGATATTTAATACTAAATAGTAGATATTTGTGTATTATTTATTCATTGCATTCAGGAGTAACATGTGTTCATTTTATTCTGACTGTCAGGATGGGTTACAACATCTTGATCACCCGGATGCAGACTAAAATACTTTGCAATTTAATTAAATATAGTAGGACACCCAGAAATCAATAAGAAAATGACTAAAATAAATTAGAATAATGTATTCAATAAAATTACAAGGAACACGTTTTGAAATAAACATGATTTTCGCAGCTGAAAGATGAAATGAACAAGCTTTTACTATAGAAGAGAAAATGAATAGTGAGATGGTCATTAAAACAAAATTAAAAACCATGAATATTCTTAGTACTCCATTGATTTATCTCGTTTAGTACTCTTAATTTTACTCCACTCTGCTTGGAATTGTGGTCAGTTTTTAAAAGAGTTCTTTTCAGAAGCTTGCAATAAGTATACTAAGCTCAACATTCAGGCCATGGCTTTTGAGCTGGTTATATCACTGCTTTATTATTTTGACACATTTCTTTTCATCGGTAATAAGTCACCAGCTGGGCAGTGATCTTGTTTTTATCTTGTGGTCAGGAGCAGATGCTTTCTGCTGATCTCTGAACCAGGATGTGGGAATTCTTACAGACATTATGCAGACTTGGTGATTTGGCACAGTTCATGGTCATTATCTACCTTTTTTAAAAATAGAAATCACTTTCATATTAAACATTTTATATGACCCCCTACATGTTATAATAATATAATATTCACTAATTGGCTTCTGTCAAGATTCTCTAAGGCAAGGGTCTCCAAACTTGGAAACTTTAAGACTTGTGGACTTCAACTCCCAGAATTCCCTAGCCAATTCTGGGAGTTAAAGTCCACAAGTCTTAAGGTTTCCGCGTTTGGAGACCCTTGCTCTAAGGCTTTATCTATGCCAGGGGTAGTTAACCTTTTTATTTCTACCGCCCACTTTTGTATCTCTGTTAGTAGTAAAATTTTCTAACCGCCCACCGGTTCCACAGTAATGGTGATTTTTAAAGTAGGGAAGTAACTTTACTTTATAAAATTTATAAAGCAGAGTTACAGCAAACCCCTACCGCCCACCATGAAAGCTGGAACGTCCACTAGTGGGCAGTAGGGACCAGGTTGACTACCACTCATCTATGCATTACACATGTGAAGATCCATTGCATATTCAAAGAATATATTTGACCTATGTTGAATTATTCCTCAGCTCCACTTCCAGCTCATACCACAAGTTAGACATGGACATTTGTAGATGCCAACTTGTCTCTGTGTAAGATTTCCTTCTGGCATGAATTCCCAGTTGTCCCAACAGGTGCTTTTGTTCAAGAGGCAACTGGACTTTCTGGTTTTTCTTTGAAGACGTTTTACTTCTCATCCAAAAAGCTTCATCAGAACAGAAAAAAAGCACCTGTGGGACAACCATGACCTGGATGAGAATCTCCAAAGACATGAAATCCCAATTCTCTATTGAAAGCTTGTGTGATAGTGGTATGAATATAATCTGAATAATACACTTATCTAAGCATTATTCCATTTAATGGATTAAATATTTCATTCAACCTCATAAAAGGCACCCTGAACCTGGATGATTACATTTTGAAGACCTTGTCTCCAAAAACTCCAGTTTGAAAATATGTAAGTCCAGTCCAGTTCTAACTTCAGTGTATTCATAGCTTGTTCACTAAGATGTTTTTTTTTAACTTTCTTCCTTTCTTCTGTCTCTTTCTGTTAAGTTTCCTCTTCCCTTGTGCTTTCTTTCTGTTTAAATGTGCAGCCATAGAAAAACAACTGTATGCTCACCTGTGCTATCAGACTCAAGACTTGACACATTGAAAACCTCCTTTAAGTCCCTGGATTCACCTGCTGGGAAACCCTGGCACAAGATCGATCGACATGGCGCATGCTGATTCACCAAGGCTGCCAGACATCTGAGGACAGAAGAACAACCACAGCACAAGAGAAGCAAACACTCTGCAAAGCCAGAGCTGCAAATGCTGCAACATTGGTGCAGTGGTGGGTTTCAAAAATTGTTCCAACCTACTCTGTGGGTGTGGCCTCCTTTGTGGGAGTGGCTTGCTGCCCATGTGACCAGATGGGAGTGGCTTGCCACCCATGTGACCAGATATGAAGATGCCGACGACACTTGTCAGAACCACCTTAAATTACCTCACACACAGCACTGGCATGCATAAGAATAGGATGTAAACTTGTTTTTTAAAAGGCATCTTTGGTTTGCGTTAAAACAACTTCAACACACGCAATGTTCTGATTGCACCACAAATGCAGTAGTCATCCTTACCTTTCACAGAGGCACTGAGTTTTATAAATATGAGCGTGATAGTGTAGAATAATCATATCCAAGGACCAGTAGTGGGTTTCAAAAATTTTTGGAATCTCTTCTGTAGGTGTGGCCTGCTTTCCGGGTCCACTGGTGGAACCTCTTCTAACTGGTTCAGTAGATTTGATGAACCGGTTCTACCGAATAGGTGCGAACTGGTAGGAACCCACCTCTGATTGGTGCCCACACAGGTCTGCCCGACATGTGGCAGAACATTTCATGCCTGTATAAGCAGGGGTATGTTCTGGCTTTTTTTTATTGCCAGTTCACTCAGGGACGTGCTTATGGGCACACACGCGAATGCGCAAAAGCAAAAACAAGATGGCACTGCCTATGGCGCTGCTGATAGAACCGGTTCAGGTGCATGGCCAATCAAGTTACTACCTGAGTAGGTAGAACTGGGCCGAACCGGGCCAAACTGCTAGGAACCCACCTGTGCGTATGAGCCTTACCAGCCACCTACGGAAACATTGTGGACAACCCACAACCTGTTAGGTGTCAAGGTCCCTTTTCAAACACTATGGATGAAGAGCATCAGACTCAAACTGAGTGTTCTAGTTCTTGTGATAGACCAGAGAGCTTTACCAGGGGGCAGTTTCTGAAAGGGATAGTTTGATGACATTTCAGAAAAGGAAGTCAATTTGTTGATTTGGGCAATATCATGCCTCTGTGCTCTTTAACCGAAGCTATTTATCATTCTTTAGCTGTTTCAGCCTCAACTGCATGTTTACTTGGTAGAAATGACTAGGGAATAGGCTTCACAAAAGTAGGTTAGGTGTCAACACTGCTGCTTCAGAAGAACTGTTGTTTGTTTGATTTTAGGAAGCAGGACAGCCTCAGGATGTCCTTGAGGAAACCAGGAATCTGAAATAGATTTCTACATCCAAAATGCCATCAGTCTTAAAGGAGTCATGGAGTTTTCCTAAACTATAGTATTTTTAAAAATAGAAATTCCGTTTACTATGGATTTCCCTACATGTAGCATAAGAATTAGTATATATGGTTAGTAACAGAGCTTAAATTGAGCTTAAATGTTATGAGGATATGATTTTAATAGAAGTGTTAGAGCAGGGGTGTCAAACTCAAGGCCTGGGGGCCAGATCTGTCCTGCAGGGTGCTTAGATCTGGTCTGTGGTGCTATCCTGGAAACAGCAAACGACTGGCCCATGGTGTCTTTGCCAGTGAAAACAGAGCTCTCAAGGGCTGCGTATGGGCTGTGTTTTCACTGACAGAAGGTTGTGGGAAGCCATCGCAGTGAAAAAATGGAGCTTGGGAGTCAGTTTTTGCTGCTTAGGTCACCAAAGGCGGCCCCAACATGAGGGATATTGAGCTGGCCATGCCCACCTTGGCCCGCCAAGGTCAAACACAACCCTGATGTGGCCCACAATGAAATTGAGTTTGACATCCCTGTGTTAGAGTAGTAATTCCAAACTGTGTATTTATTATCTTCATTACAAATAACTAAATACATTTAACCACAATAATACACAAGCACACAATTTATTCAAGGTAAACCACTCCAAACTCGATTGCAGAAAATACGACTTCAGCAACAAAGTGGGCAATGCCTGGAATGCACTCCCTGACTCTGTTGTTACATCTTCAAACCCTCACAGCTTCAACCTTAAACTGTCGACTGCTGACCTCACCCCATTCCCAAGAGGTCCATAAAGGGGGCATGCATAAGCACACCAGCGTGCCTAATGTCCCTGTCCTACTGTCCCCATTTATTTGTATCCATTTCCTGTGTTCTTATTCATATTTATTCTTATTCCTGTTATCTTGTACATGAGTGACAAACTAAACCAATAAATAAACCTTTGCGAAGTTTGTGAATTCTAATTCAAAACCCTCTATTAGAAGTTGCAGGAATCTATTAGATCAGGGGGGGAAAAGCTGTAATGTACAAAATGTTGAAAACTATTTTTAAACTTTGGTGACCAAAATAATAGCACAACTCCAACAAGTTTCAAAATAAAATGGATTTTGAAACATTTCAAGTGTGACGGAACACACGGAGAGAAAGATAGTAATGACTTTTAAAGATAAAAGGTATAGCACTGTGCATTTTGTGAAAAAATCCATTCAGTGTAACTACTTAAGTGCATTTTCCTAAAGAAAAGCACGAATCTTGCCTTGTGGATTAATTAACTCACTCTGCTCAATTGACTGATGCATTTGAATCTGTATTTGGGAAAAAAGTGCCTGAAATTCATGCAGGTTTGAAATAAATTGTCATTAGTGGGTACATTTATTGAACCTTGTTACTGCCTTAAAGAATGCTCTTAGTCTTGAAAGCAAAACAACTGAATGCAAAGGAAAACAGGATGCATTATTAATATTATCTTTTTCCAACTTTCACTATATTGTTCTGAAAAACTCTACAAATAAATATTTTCGCTGTACCTAAAAATACTGTGAAAAGTAGGAGTGGAAATGGATTGTAACACAAAGGGAAAATATTACTGGGGGAAATAAGAGCACAACCTGAAAATATCAGCACTCACTTCCAGCTGTTTGAAGAGTAAAATATGTCCTGGAAGATAGTAATAACAATAGCACTTAGACATACATAATACTTCACATTGCTTTACAGCCCACTCTAAGCAGTTTACGGAGTCGGCATATTGCCCCCAACAATTTCGGTCCTCATTTTACTGACCTTGAAAGGATGGTAAGCTGAGTCAGCCTTGAGCCAGTGAAATTCAAACTGCCAAACTTCTGGCAGCCAGAAGTTGGCAGTCGGCAGAAGTAGCCTGCAGTACTTCATTCTAACCACTGCACCACGATGGCTCTTTGCTCTCATTGTTATTCCTTTAGACCAGTGTTTCTCAACCTTGGTGACTTGAAGTCCTGTGGACTTCAACTCCCAGAATCCCCCAGCCAGCATAGCTGGCTGGGGAATCCTGGGAGTTGAAGTCCACAGGACTTCAAGTCACCAAGGTTGAGAAACACTGCTTTAGACCTTGGAATCACTGCTGCTAAAAACACTCTAAAAGCTGGCAGGCAAAGCTAACCTCAACAATTTTTGTTCAGCCCGATCGTGTTAGTACATGCTAGATTTGTTCAATCATAAAACTGTGAAAGAGAAGAACCTTGAGCCTTAGCAGTAGCTTCTACTGCTAAGGTGGCACAGTGGTTAGAGTGCTGTACTGCAGCCACTTCAGCTGACTGTTATCTGCAGTTCGGCAGTTCAAACCTCACCGGCTCAGGGTTGACTCAACCTTCCATCCTTCCGAGGTGGGTAAAATGAGGACCCAGACTGTGGGGGCAATATGCTGACTCTGTAAACCGCTTAGAGAGGGCTGAAAGCCCTATGAAGCGGTATATAAGTCTAACTGCTATTGCTATTCTACCCAAGAACAGGATTCCCAGGAATCTGGAGTCCTCAGCAGAAGATTACACTTAGAAGCAGAGGCACTTTTACATTTTCTGTGATTATAACCATTTGCTGATTGCTACCCTTGAATTAAAATATTCCTTTTCTGCAGGTGATACCCTGCTGATCTTCTGCCTTATATATTGACTTCTCTAACCCAGAAAAATGTGGGATAGACAGCATCAGTGCCAGATGGATTTGTAAGTGGTTAACAAACTGCATTCAATGTTTTAGTCCTTAATGGAACTACTGTGTCCCCCACAAAATAAGACCAAACCAGAAAATAATCCCTAGCATAATTTTCCAGGATCTTCATAATATAAGCCTACCCCAAAATAAGTTCCAGTTAAGATCATCAACCAGATGGATGCATTTAGTACCCTATTTCCTCAAAAATAAGACCTAACCAAAAAATAAGCCCTAATGCATCTTTTGAAGCAAAAGATGATATAAGACCTGGTCTTATTTTCAGGGAAACACGGGTACATCTACAAGGAGGGAGGAAATAATGAGTACCCTAAGGTTCTGTGTTAGGCCCAGTGCTGTTCATTTGCTTCATAAATGATTTAAGGACTAGGACTAGTGTTCCAATGTTTGAGGGGCCGCCACAAAGAACAAAGTGCCAGAAAGCAGGATAAGAAGTAACGAATGGAAATTAATCAAGGAGAGAAGTAACCTAGAACTAAGGAGAAATTTGGGGGTGCTCCATCACTGGAAGTTTTAAAGAAAAGATTGGAAAGCCGTTTGTCCAGAATGGTATAGGGCCTCCTGCTTGTGCAGAGGGTTGGACTCGAAGACCTCCAAGGTCCCTTCCAACTCTTTTATTCTGTTATCTTAGATTTATTTGAAAACTAGAAATATTAAAAAGCAAAAGAGAATTTGAGTTAGAAGAATGTACATACATACATACACACAAACAAACACACATGGAGAGAGAGGGGGGAGAGGGAAAGAGGAGGAGAGAAAGAGAGAGCCTGAGACTAGATTAAAAGCATTTCCACATATTTTGTGCCAATCAAATGTCAAATTATTATAGCTATTTCATATCTCAGCTGATTAACTGTAGGTACAGTTGTGATTAAGGGAAACTCCAAGAGCTGTCTCTCTGTATTAGTCACAGGAAATATAGCTTTCTATTAGTAGAAAAATCTATCTTTCTAAAGGTCTGTAAAAGACCCATAAGCCTGGAAGAAAGAGAATATCTTTTCAAAAAGTGGAAAAAAGAATAGAGCAGACAGTCTGTCACTAATAGCTAGAAAGATTACACAGTAGAACATAAAGAGAAACGTATTTAAGAATCTTCACACAAGGCTTGGGCTTTTCAAAGTAAAAATCCTTCCAGATTAAACTTTTTTTAAAAGAAAAAGTAGAGAAGGTAACATCCTCAGCAGAGTGTAAGTTTACTGCAAATATAATATATGTTGACCTGCAAATACTTTAATCCAGTATCCCTTGGTAAATAGATTAGCAGGTTCATAAAGTATGAGCTAGGTAGAGCAACAATTAAATAGATATATAGCTGGTGTGAAAATCACACTGATTACAATTAAATAGATACATAGCTGGTGTGAAAAATTACAACATGCCAATGAAAGATTCATCAACCAATTGGAGATGGGGTTTGAAGGAGGGGGTCAATTCTGGGTCTTTAATGCCTCTAAGAATATATTAATGACTTGTAGGAAAAGATTTCTTCTGGATTTGCAGATAACCACAAATTGAGTAGAATAACAGTAGAATATCCATGCCAGAGGTGGTATTCAGCAGGTTCTGACCAGTTCTGGAGAACTGGTAGCAAAAAATTTGAATAGTTCGGAGAACCAGTAAATACCACCTTTGACTGGCCCCGCCCCCATCTATTCTCTGCCTCCCAAGTCCCAGCTGATTGGGAGGAAATGGTGATTTTGCAGTAACCTTCCCCTGGAATGGGGTGGGAATGGAGATTTTACAGTATCCTTCCCCTGCCACATTCACCAAGTCACGCCCACCAAGCCATGCCACAGAACAGTAGTAAAAGTTTTTGAATCCCACCACTGATCCATACACTACATGGAAGGTGAGTTGGGAAACATATTAAATGCTCTCTTCCATCTCTGGGATAGTGTGCTGATTCCTAGGTTGCCAGCTATCACACCTCTCTGTGGATGTCAGTATCTTCTTATCTTTTCATTACATATCTTTAGAATTAGTGAAGTGCAAGACGTACAGTTCCTTACCACCACTTCACTAACTTAGAGCATAGAACAGAGATGGAAGGGATCTTGAACTTCTTCTAATCGAATCTCCTGCTCAAACCAGAGATACCATTTCAGACAAACGGCTGTCCAGTCTCTTTTTAAAGCTTCCAATGATGGAGTGCCCACAACTTCTGAAGGCAAGCCATTCCACTGCTTAATTGTTCTCACTGTTAGGAAATGTCTCCTTAGGTCTAGGTTGCTTCTTTCCTTGTTTAGTTTCCATTGTTTCTTGTTCTTGCTTTCTGGTGCTTTGAAAAACAGTTTGACCCCTTCTTTCTTTTTTGAAAAAAAATGGGCCATTTTTGGGAGGTCTGCAGAGTGCAGAAACTATTTTTTTTTTAAAAAAAATTGCCTCTTCAAAATCTTGGTGCATCTTATACTCTGGTGCATCTTATACTCCAAAAATTATGGTAACCCTTGAATATCCTCACATCTAGTCTTTGTGCAAATTAAATCCATATAAATGTAGAAGATGTAAAACAGAATGACAATAAAAGAGGGATACAGTCCTATGTGAGGAACAGTTCCAAAGATGGATTTGCTTCATTTCAGTATTTGTGATAGCAGAGTTTGCTAATTACATTCTGAGTCATGCTTTAATAAAAAGCAATAATATGCTGTTTTCTTTTCTCAACAGGCTAGTTCTAGACTAGAAATTTGCTAATTTGCAAACAATGGTAGTGAAGACTTAGAAAATGACTACATTCTGCAAAACATCAGAGAAGTAAGCAAATATTAATCTCAGCATTACCCTGAAAAACATATTAATGGTAATTTATGTTGAGAATTGTCGTTACATTTTAATAATTGAAGAGGCTACTGCTTACCTCTTTGCTGAAATTGAATACTTTGGAAAGGGTAAAACTCTCTTATTTTAGAACCCTTCTTAGTTTTCTTGTTGATTATCTGTATCTTCTGCATAGTTTCCCCAAGATGCTAATATACGGTGGTATGTGAGAATGACCTTGGGTGTAAAAGATATCTCAGTCCACAGATAGGTAGGAGGCATGGGAAGCATATTATCCTTAGTTTTCTGGAAAGTAAAAAGAGAAGAAAACTACTTTTAGTCTTGCAAGATTTTGTTAATGAACCTTGCAATAAAAATAGAATTAGGTTATGGTTCTTGTCTGCACTACCTCCAAGGCTAACATTATGCTTGCTTGGAGCTCACGAACCTTCCATACATCTTCTTTACCTTTTGGAAAGAAAGAAAGAAAGAAAGAAAGAAAGAAAGAAAGAAAGAAAGAAGGAGGGAGGGAGGGAGGGAGGGAAGGAAGGAAAGAAAGAAAGAAAGAAAGAAAGAAAGAAAGAAAGAAAGAAAGAAAGAAAGAAAGAAAGAAAGAAAGAAAGAAAGAATCTTTCTATAAAGCAAAATATCATCCAGCATGATCTTTGGGCCTCAAGTGACTCCCACAAATCATCTTAAAAATTTAAAAATGATTAGAACAACAGTTCTTTGTTTCAAATATTAATATGTAGTTAGAGTCTTTCTTTTCAGGTACTTTTTCAATTTGTGTTTTAAGGAAATCAGAGATCATCTAAGAAGTGAATAAAACATTTAATAAAGCTCACACTTGTCTAAATAGCTGTGCTGGAAAGCATGAATTGCTGGAAGCCAATTCCTCCAATGGGCACCAGTTTGATGAAGTAGACTGCACAGTTCACAACAGGAAATTCACACAACCCGTGTCATATACGGAAAGCACATCTCAAAGAGGTTGTGGGATCTTCTGTTGGCAGAAGAAGAAAAACAAATGTAAAAGTCCTATACGAAAGTATGGCTTAGAGTGTCCTTATCACGCTTCTAGGTTTAGAGAACTAGTACAACAATGCATAGCCATTTATCAAAATTGCCTTCCATCCACAAAGGGAACTTGGGCTCTCCATTTCAAAACACCCATCAAAATTTGAATCCTCCTCCTTTATTTTGCTCCATTCTGGATGATTGCCTGATCACTCTGCTAGACAGGTCCCTATTGAAGGGTTTTTCAAAAGGTAGAAATGTACCATTTCTTTCCATTACATTTATTTTAGTTCTCCCCATTCATCCATTTGCTGGTTAAATGATGAGGTTATTTTATTTGATTTGCTGTTGCTTTTCATGCTATTGACCGGGCTGTTTCTTTCAAATCTGCTGACTTTCTGTGTGATTGTCCTCATCACTCTCTCCCCATTACGTTTTCAATTGCATCGAACTGAGATTTGTACTTTGACTTTTTAATCTTGTGGTCAGTAATCCAAGTGTCTTCCAAATATTGTTATTCCTGCACAATGGCAAGAATATTAAATGGGAAGGGAATTGCAGTAGCTGTACTGGTCAATACCTAGAGGGCTCCTATGATCATCTTTTTACTGTACTATATTCAACAGTCTATGCAGCAGGGGTGGGTTTCAAAAAAAATTACTAGAGGTTTGGTGGACACAGCTAGATGAGGGGGGCATGTGACTGAGTGAGTGTAGCCAACTTAACATCACTGATGCACACTCAGTCACATGACCCCCCTCACCAAGCCATGCCCACTGAAACGGTGGTGAAAAGTTTTGACAGGAGGGGGGCCTCCAGCCTCGCCAGAGCTAAGGGAGTACCTGCAAACTACCCAGTAAGAAAAAAAATGTTTTTATCCTCCCCGGCCCCCAGGAACACTTTTCAGGCTTCAGCAGGGCTGGGAGAAGGGAAAAAACGGCCCCGTTTTTGCAAAAAAAAAAAAAAACGGCCTCACGCTGCACTAGGAGTCTGAAGTTGGAATTTCTTTTTCCCCCTGTTGCATACCTTGGCAACAGGACTGTTTCTCTCTGCCTCCTTTTCCAGCCAAAAAAACATGCTGGCAACGGTAGTGGCAAGTGAGAGAAGCAGTTTGGGGGCATGGCCAGGCTGCCATTATTACTGGTTCGGAAAGGTACGCCAGATTTTTACTACCTATTCGGACGAGCCGAACTGCATAGGTAGGAACCCATCTCTGCTGTGCAGTGCTTAAATCTGACAAGACACAGCCTTTTCAACATCTGCGTCACATAAGTCTTGAGTTTTAAACAGGAAAATGAATCAAGTCTTTTAACCCTTAACCACAGATATACTATTTCGGCTATTCGGCTATACATTATTACAGACATGAGGTCAAAATGACCTCTGTAGCAAAAAGACATTCAATGTTTTCATGGTTGGATCTAAAAATTGATGTATAGAGCAGTAAAGCAAAAATGTATTGATCTCTATCAAACCCACATTGTGCAGGTCACTTTTTGTTTCTCCATCTTTGAACTTCAATCTTCCTTCTCTAATTTTTACATTGATCCACTGAATGACAGCACTAATAATTTCTTTAGAAAATAATAATTTCCAAATCTCTAGGGGAGCAGGTAAATTTCTGAGATTTCTAGCTGTTGGCCATGGTCCAGGTAATTGCACAACAATATTGTGACTGGTGGTTCTGGATCTATTGTTTCCAAAAGGTGCAGAAGACCATTTGAATTTGTTCTTGCTATATAAATTATTGCACAACATAGATTGTACCTGGTCATCAATTTCATTGGGAGATTCATCATGTCAGAATCAGTGGCAGCGGTGGGTTCCTCATCATCCATTACAAAATGTTCATCACAATCTGATTCCATTTCACTCAGATCACTCTCTGCTTCTCCATACTATTTTAGAAAAGTTTCTTCAAAGTTTGGATCACCAAATTTCACTCTTTTTGGCAGAAAATCTGACCCTGACATTATTTAAAAAATATGTTAACAAAGATCTGCAGTCAAAATGACTGGAACTCAAATTCAAATGCTGCTACAAATAACTGATGTAAGTGTGATGCTGCATACACTCTTTATTTTTAGTTTTGCCAAATTCAATTATAAAGGTAAGAACATTCTTGGGCTTTGATGTTTTAGCCTCCACTTTATCCTTCCTCCTCCATGGAATTTCCCAAATGCCAATTAGCTGCTAATTTCAGCTCTGGGACCCTTTTAAAGTCCAAATACAAAGTTTTCTTTTATCTGTGAGTTGGCCAAATCACTCATCCAGTTCCAAAACTCTGTTCCAACAATGCTCCTGCTCAAAAACTTAGTCCGGTTGCCCCAGCTTCAGAGGGGTCATTTAGAAATGGTTGCTTCCCCTGCCTTCAGTCTGAAGAGCTTTCTCTGACTTACTATCTGACCTACTATAAGGAACTTGATGGTTCCCCTTGGTCGTCCATGATGCCTATCATTCTTACCCATCCCTACAGGATGGTTTTGGTCTGAAGACCTCCCAACAGCAGTTTTCTGGCTGAATTTTCAAGGAGCTCATTGGATGCACTATTTTTCAAACCAGTCTCGCCATGGTACTTCTAGTTTCTCTATGCTGCATACACTCTTATTGGTGGGAAAATGAAAGCTGTTCACAACTAGAATGGTCCATTTCAAAAAAATAGGGGTATTCTGAACATTTCAGAAAACTGTTGTGATCACTATGACTGCAGGTCTGTGGTTATGGGTTAAACAACGTTAATACCTGATTGAATCAGAAGCACAACTAGCTAAATTGAGCTAAATGAAATAGCTACCATCCTGGAATTATCCAAAGATAATAGGTTTTGTTTTTTAAATTTTCTTGGGCTCATTTGTTGGAAAGTAGATTTTCAAAACATTTTTCTGGAGTACGTTGTTGCTCTTAGCAAAATAGTTGGGAAGTGTGGTTATAGGGAAATTATAAGGAGTTGTGGAGCAAGGTTATTATATCCTTTTTAATAACATTTTCAGGTGAAATCCTTCCCTCTGTCTTGGTTTCAGACAGCTAACTGATATCTGACTGTGATGCCAGCATTACAGTGGGAAGAACACATGCCAAGGGGACACCAGTAAACCTGGGCAATTCAGTTGCTTCATCTCTTGTAGTTAATAAACCTCTGTTGTCTTTATGTCACTCTGTTTTATTATGTACTATATGTTTAGTTTTTGAAGGTATTTTAATTTATGGCTTTTAGCCATAAAGAAGTCTAGATAACTATCTGTTAGGTTAGCTCCCCGTTGGGAGAGCAAGTACGTTCAGAGAAGCGTTGTGAGAGTTGTTTTGGAGAACACACAAACCAGCAGACAGAGACACTGCAGTTTAAATAGGCTTTTACTTCCATGGAAATAGAGGTATCAGAGTCCATCAAACAGTCCAAGTCATACACGGATAAGACAGTAAGTCATCAATGTCTTTCAGTTAAGGGATAATCCAAATAACATAGTCCATAATCATACAAACAGTCTGGTAGTCAAAGTTTGCTAGCAGTTGCAAAACTTACAATAGCTCACGGCACTTTCTAACAGCCAGCTTCCAAAAACACTCAGATCAGATCAGCCCAGCATCTAAGGAACAGAGAGCTAACAGTCATTCTGCTCCCTCGTATGGCCGATTGAGGAAAACAGCAACCAATCACATTTTACAGTATGATTTAAAGAAACAGGCATAGCATTGTTACATGATTTATATATTGCCAACCCAACCTAACACTATCTGTTGTGCTATCCCTACCCAAAACAACAGTTTGCTGTCAAAAGGTTACTGGATCCAGCACCATGCCTTGCAGCTAAGTAGTCTTTATAGCAAAAAAATGCTTTTTTACTAGCCCTTGGAAAGGGGAAACAGGGACACACCATTTTGTTTATTGTAATGTGATCTTTTTTGAAAAAAAGATTTGCACTAAAATCTTTGGGTGTTTTTTTTTTTCTGAATACAACTCCAGTACAAAAGTTTCAATTGAGACAAATGATGTCTTCTCCATTTAAAAGCATGTTGCTTTTCAGCCCGTCCTTTTCAAGGCCAACTCAAAGTGACTTTGCTTGCTTTCAGACTCCCAATTGCCTTGAGACCAACATCTATCTTCTTAAATTATTTTAAAGGAAGGGAGGGATATTGATGAAATTGTCATTTTGGCACAAATTGGAGGAGTTCTGACGTCTGCAAAAATAGGACTAGAGGCTGCTTAGCCTTGCTCTGAGACTTCAAAAATATTCCCTATTAGAAGAGTCCTTCTTCTGCCTAAGGTGAGATGGATGTCAACTGCAGAAATGACCTCTTCTTCTCAACTCATGCACAAAAAGGAACCTAATTATTCTTCAGCTTTTACACTTTGTTGAATTTTAGTATAGAAACAGTATATTTGGTAAGATATACAAGAGCCTCAGTTGTGCAGTGGTTAGAGTGCAGTACTGCAGGCTACTTCTGCTGACTGCTGGCTGCTGGCTGCTGCAATTTGGCAGTTCAAATCTCACCAGGCTCAAGGTTGACTCAGCCTTCCATTCTTCCGAGGTTAGTAAAATGAGGACCCAAATTGTTGGGGGCATTATGCTGGCTCTGTAAACTCCTTAGAGAGGACTGGAAAGCACTGTAACAGAGGTGAGTGGCCTCTGGTTTGGCCTGGATCACGCATGAGCAAACCAGTAGTAAAAATAATGGAAACCCACAGCTGCACTATAATATATATGGGAGGGAGGGAGGGAGGGAGGGAGAGAGGGAGAGGGAGAGGGAGAGGGAGAGGGAGAGGGAGAGGGAGAGGGAGAGGGAGAGGGAGAGGGAGAGGGAGAGGGAGGGAGGGGAGAGAGAGAGAGAGAGAGAGAGAGAGAGAGAGAGAGAGAGAGAGAGAATGACTTTATAAAAATTTGAGAGCAGCACACAGCACACATGCAGTGGATTTAATAACATATGAAATGGTTTGGGGTGATGGAAAAACCTTCTTAAATGCAGATACATTTTGGGATATGTGTGTGTGTGTGTGTGTGTGTGTGTGTGTGTGTGTTACTTATATTTGTGCTGATAAATAAATAAAGGGAGACTAGTATAGATCTATTTCAAGCTATTTAGCTCTCATCAGCTAGCCATACCCTTACTGGGATTCGAACCTGTATGGGTGGCTGATGAGAGCTAAATAGCTTGAAATAGATCTATACTAATCTCCCTTTATTTATTTATCAGCACAAATATAGCACAAATATAACAAAGGCAACAGTAAAAATATTGGGTTTCTGTCGTGATGGACTCTTGTGACGAGCCGATTGACAGATAATGGAAGCAGTTAGCTTCCTCCCATAATTGGGGCATACCAGGGGTTGTGACACTATGTGTGTGTGTGTGTGTGTGTGTGTGTGTGTGTGTGTGTGTGTGTATGTATATGTATATGTATATGTATATGTATATGTATATGTATATGTATATGTATATGTATATGTATATGTATATGTATATGTATATGTATATGTATATGTATATGTATATGTATATGTATATGTATATGTATATGTATATGTATATGTATATGTATATGTATATGTATATAGCAAATTTAAAAACAGAACAAACCTCTTATTGGAAACAAAAAAGAATGTGAGAAAAATTAAAAGACAGTCCTAGTTCCAACTGCAAGATGTGAATCATGACAATTTGTATTTATGTGATTAGCATTTTTTGTTTACTTGGCATTGTAAGTATTATCTGTTTTACATTTTATCGGTTCTTTAGAAGCAGTGTTATTTATTATTTTTATTTCTGTAGATATGTATCCTGAACAGTTCCCACCACAGCTTAAAAATGTCAATAGCAAGACAGTCCTTACCTACAAGTTGGATATACTCTCTCTCTGTGTACTTACATACATATTTGAGCTCTAAGCTATGTGCATCATTTGGTATTTATTTATTGTTATCAAGATTTATTGGCATCAGGATTTTAAAGATGCTTAGGCGGGGCATGTGCAAAAAAAGTTTGGGAAATACTGATTTAGATGAAGGAAGGAATATGCACATTTTAGATAAGGAGAAACAAATAACTTGTAAAATGCTGGTCATCTTCAATCTTTAATATATGTAGTGGCATTACACCTTTTACATTTGTACAGACATACTGTACACATTTCTACTCTGACCCTCAATATTTTTTAATATTTTTCTTAAAAGAAATTCTTCTTTTCTCACATTTTGTATGCTTCCCATTATCACCTATTCCATATGTTACAATATTTTTGCCATCCAATTATACTATAAAATCACAATATAATGGACATTTTAACAGATATGAAATGTTATTCGCATACTGCTGGTTTATACAGCTCTCACACATTTACCGGGGAGATGACTTTATTGTAAAATATCTGAATGAAGATCGGGAAAGAGTTGCTAAAATAAAACATCAATAAATTGGGACAATTTCATTGAGGGAAAAATCCTGCAGTATACTATTAAAAACCATGTTCAAAATCTGTTTCGTCAGGTATATGTAAATCCCAGGGGTCTGCCTGCAAATGTATATTTTGGACTACAAAATAGAAATCTCAGAGTTCAGCTTTCTCCAATTTGTTGCTTCCATATATGTTAGGATAGCAACACTTAGAATTCACCTGGGGAGTTGGTAGCATTAAAAATTTATTAAATACAATATATTCTAAACCAGAATGCTAAGTGAGGAGGGAGGGAGGGAGGGAGGGAGAGAGAGAGAGGGAGGGAGGGAGGGAGGGAGAGAGAGAGAGAGAGAGAGAGAGAGAGAAAGAGAGAGAGAGAGAGAGAGAGAGAGAGAGAGAGAGAGAGTGAGAGAGAGTATGAATCAGTAATGGGATTCAAATTTTTTACTACTGGTTTTGTGGGCGTGGCTTGGTGGGCGCGGCAGGGGAAGGATACTGTAAAATTCCCATTCCCTCCCAACAGCTGGAACTAGGGAGTAAGAGAATAGATGGGGGCAGGGCCAGACAGAGGTGGTATTTACCAGTTTTTTGAACTACTCAAAATTTCCACTAACAATTTTCCAGAACTGGTCACCTGCTGAATACCACTTCTGGTGTGTATATGACAGAGAGAGAGAGGGAGGGAGAGAGGGAGGGAGAGAGAGGGAAGGAGAGAGAGAGAGGGAGAGGGAGAGGAGGAGAGGGAAGGAGAGAGGGGGAGAGAGGGAGAGGGAGGGAGGGAGGGAGAGAAAGACAGAGAGTGGGGGGAGAATTATTTCCATAGTAGCATACAAGTCTTGGCAAGGCCCAATCCAGATTAACTTTCTAATATCAGACAAGTTCAGCACAGGTAAACTTTGATTTACAACTACAACTGAGCCCAGCATTTCTGTTGTTAATGTTTGCTCATTTTACAACCCTTTCATGTAAAATGAATCACTGCTGTTGCTAAGTTAACAAGATTGTTAAATCAATCTGGCTTCCCCATTAACTTTGCTTGTCAGAAAGTTGAAAAAGGTGATTGCCTGACCCTGGGACACTACAAAAGTCATAAATATAAACCAGTTCCCAAGCAATTGAATTTTGACATGTAGCCGTAGGGATGCTGCAATGGTGATAAGTGTGAAAAACAATCATAAGTCACTTTTTTCAGTGCTGTTGTAACTGAGCAAACTATTGTAAGCCACCTTTACATAAATATATTCATATTTATATTATTTATATTTATACATACCTGTTGTGGCCCAGCAGGAGCCATTGGAGCTGCCGACAGACTCCGATAGCGAGGGATCCTATGAGTCAGCTCTGGACGATGTGGAGGACCCTGGGCAGGGTTCAGATTCTGAGCAGGGACCAGAGAGGCTGGTTGGCCACCAGGAGACGCCTGAGGCATGGAGCAGTGGTGAAAGCCAAAGGGAGTTTGTCCCTGATGTCAGGCCCTGAGCAGTGGTGAAGTTGTGAGGCCCTGGAGCAGTGGGGAGGAGCAAAAGGAGTTGGTCCCAGACGCCAGGCAAAGATGGCAGTAATTATGGAGACTTAGAAGATAATCGGGCCCAGGTGATTGTGATTAGGCTCCTCCCAAGAGAGTATATAAGAAGAGACTTTGGGAGGAGACCTTTTGCAGGACACAAACATTTTACTAAAGCTGGAGAAGCTCTTGTGTGTATGTCTTATCTGTGGGAGTCTGGGTTGCTGTCAAAGTCTTGTCTGTGAGTAATTTACTGTGAATAAATTGGCTAACAGTAATCTTGTGTCGGCGTGATTCACCATACGGTGGGGGGTCAGAACACATACCCATGTTTCCCCAAAGATAAGACCAGGTCTTATATTAATTTTTGCTCCCAAAGACACATGAGAGCTTATGTTTTTGTCTTATGTCACTTTTTTCAGTGCTGTTGTAAATTTCAATGGTCACTAAAGAAACTGTTGTAAGTTGAATTCTATTTGTACTCTCATATTACTTACATCATTTTTAGTAAAATTGATTGTCAAATGTACATGTGGCTCACCGTGTCCTGTATCCTATCTGAATATGATACCTTTAAAACCATCAAATATCGTCACTTATAAAGCCCTTCATGGTATTGGACCTGGGTACTTGAGAGACCACCTGCTGCCAATTACCTCCCAAAGACCCATTAGATCACACAGGGTTGGCCTCCTCCAGGTTCCATCTACCAGCCAATGCCATCTGGCTACGACCCGGGGGAGGGCCTTCTCTGTGGCAGCTCCGGCCCTTTGGAACGAACTCCCCGCAGAGATTCGAACCCTCACCTCTCTCCAGGCCTTCCGAAAAGCCATTAAAACCTGGCTGTGTCGGCAAGCCTGGGGTTGATGAGCTCCCTTCCCTTCTCTACCTTTGTGGTTGTTGGCTATTTTAAATGCTTGTCTTGTACTTTTGTGTTCCCTTTCCCCCTTGAGTTGTTCGCTGCCCTGAGTCCCGCTGGGAATAGGGCGGCATATAAATAAAACAAATCTCAATCTCTCAACATCTGCCTCCCTTGGGTCCTCAAAACAACTCAACATGCCAGATCTAGTCTATACAACTAGATGGCCGTGTGACCAACCATAAAACACACTGTTACAAAACTTGAATAGAGATAGATTTATATGCTCTAAAAATTTTAATGGTGGATTTTTTTCCTCTGCATTGAACTCGTTTCATAATGATGTTCAAATAGCACAGGAGCTTGTGATGAGCAGCGTAGTCTCTTGAATTTCAAAGTTATCTGCTTCCCAAATATTCCAACACCTCTTTTGACTGTGGAGATGAATATCTTACTGATACTCAAGATTTATTTTTCTGAAATGAATTCTCAATTTGGAGAGGAAAATGATGAAAATATAGTCCTCCCTATGTCATCCCCTTCTATATCATGAGATTTCTACATTATATAGGTTCTTATATTATTTCCTCTTAACCGATACATTCCTTTAAGTGAAAGAATGCCTGTTATCGCAAGGGTCCTTAAAAGTAGTCAGCTAGTTTCTCTTTCATTTGAAGAGTGCTTCAATGTTACTTCTATCTTTTGACAAAGATCAACAAAAGTAAAATCTTCATCAGAAGTTGGGGAGGGAAGGGATACTTAAACAGAACTCCTATAAAGCTGAAAATATCAAAGCATTGTGAACTGGGGTCTGTATTTGGTGCATTATAATTGTTCAAGAAAACCTTCTTGTTTCTATGTAATTGTTTTGGCATCCCATCAATAACCATTATACCATTAATGTCACCTCATTGTAGTGATAAGACTGGTAATTTTTCCTGTTAATTCAGAACACAACTGTGCTTATGGGAAGCACTAATGTGATGCTTCTGATTACAGGATTGGGGGGAAAATTGGTGAGAGAAATTCATTCATTCATTTATTCTATGTGGCTGCCCATCTCAGATTGTGTGTGTGTGTGTGTGTGTGTTTGTGTGTGTGTATGTGTGTGTGTGTGTGTGTGTGTGTGTATCAATCAACAATTGATCAATCAATGAACATAAGCAAAACTATAGATCCAACCCAGTAGTAGGATCCTGCTGGTTTAACAACCAGTTCAGTGACTGCGCTGCGTGCTCCATGCATGTGAACAGTTTTAACAAAACTTACCTTCCACGTTACTTCTGGGATGTAACACAGCTGAGGCGCAGCAATCCACTGTCCCACACGAATCAGCTGAGAGGATATAGGTAAGTAAAGTACAGGGGCAGGTGGGCCCGCCTGGTCATCGGAGCAAACCAGTTTGCTCCTCAGTTGATTGTCAAAGCTACCACTTCACCCGAAGCAGTCCAAACTGCCTGAATCCCAACTCTTGTTCAACCACCCCTCTAGACCACCAGGCCCAAAGACAACACCAAGTTTTTAAGGTTTTAGGAAAGGAAGGTTTTAGGAAAGGAAAACAGGTTTGGTTGTTCTCTGGAGGAATAATACTTCAAAGGGTGGGTGCCATGATGGAAAATGTACTCTTCCCAATGGCCAACAGAACTTGGATCCTTTTCTATTAGACCTAATAGGGGAGATAATTGAGGAGAAGTGGTATCTCAAGTAATTCACCTTGCATTGAATGTGCAAGAAAAAGGGCAACCCATGCTCACAGAGCGTAGATATAAAATGTGCTGATTGAGGAATGCACAGAGCTATCGTGGCATGTGTGTGTGTGTGTGTGTGTGTGTGTGTGTGGTGTTTGCAGAACTAGGGAATCCTAAAATATTCTCCATAATGTTACATTTTAACTGGGGTTAAGTTTTTTGCTTATGGTACGTAAGGTTCCACTCACTTAGAAAATAATTAGAATGTTCATTTTAAGCATGAAACACAAACACGGTAGAGGCTTCCATCTACAAGCAGCAAATTTAGCAGTAAACCAGTGGGATATCTTTTTTTTTCCCCAAGCTGCTCAGGCTGGCAGATGGTCTTTCCTACTAAATTTAACTCTTCATTCTCCCCAGCATTGTTTATCAATTCTACCATTGTGTAAAGGAATAGCTGCTCATTTCTCAAATATAGTGAGAAGTCAATCTGATAGAGAATCTTTCAGCAATTCCCCAAAACAAGGAAGTATAGAAATAAGGGGGGGGGGAGATTAATGTTGAAGACCTTTCTTCAATTTTCCAGCCATAATTACTGTCATTGTTATTGTTATTATTACTCATTGCAGCTAGCCAGATGTTAAGATTGGGGTTTGGCATTTTTGTCTCCCTAGCGAGTCCTTATCAAGAATGTGGGATAGGCAGATCTGGATGTTTGATGATGTTACAGATATCACCGCAGGATAGAAGCTGTTCCAAATAAAGCTGCCTTCTGCAATTGACTGGTAATGAATTTGTCAATGCCAATGGTATTCAAGCAGCATTATTGTTATTATCATTTTTATTAATTTATTAGTAATTTCCAGGGCTACGGGGTGACATGATAGCAGTGTTACAATACTTGAGGGGCTGCCACAAAGAAGAGGGGGTCAACATATTAAGAGCCAAGGTGGCGCAGTGGTTAAATGCAGCACTGCAGGCTACTGCTAGATCAGCAGTTCAGCGGTTCAAATCTCACCGGCTCAGGGTTGACTCAGCCTTCCATCCTTCCGAGGTGGGTAAAATGAGGACCCAGATTGTTGGGGGCAATATGCTGACTCTCTGTAAACCACTTAGAGAGGGCTGAAAGCCCTATGAAGCGGTATATAAGTCTACTGCTATTCCAAAGCACCAGAAGGCAAGAGACGAAACAATGCATGGAAACTAATAAGGGAGAGAAGCAACCTCGAACAAAGGATAAACTTCCTAATGGTGAGAACAATTAACCAATGGAATTGCTTGCCTTCAGAACTTGTGAGTGCTCCAACACTAGAGGCTTTCCAGAAGAAACTGAACAGCCATTTGTCTGAAGTGGTATAAGGTCTCCTGCTAGTACAGGGGGTTAGATCTCCAAGATCCCTTCCAACTATGATGATGATAATTTCATTAATGGTTTATTAGAATTTCTTGTATTCTCCCCTTAACAGTTCATCTGTTGATCAAGATAGCAGTGGTTTATCAAACATACCCTGTTTCCCTGAAAATAAGACCTCCCCGGATAATTAGCCCAATTGGGCTTTTGAGCGCATGCAGTAAAATAAGCCCTCCCCTGAAAATAAGCCCTCCCCCAAAATATTGCAACACAGCAGCAGCCATGAGGTGACTTCTGCCACCTCTTGCACCACAAAAATAATAAGACCTCTCCAAAAACAACACCAAGCGCTTATTTCCAGGGTAAAAAAGCCGAGGTGGCGCAGTGGTTAAATGCAGCACTGCAGGCTACTTCAGCTGACTGCAGATCTGCAGTTCAGCTGTTCAAATCTCACTGGCTCAAGGTTGACTCAGCCTTCCATCCTTCCGAGGTAGGTAAAATGAGGACCCAGATTGTTGTTGGGGGCAATATGCTGACTCTGTAAACCGCTTAGAGAGGGCTGAAAGCCCTATGAAGCGGTATATAAGTCTAATATTGCTATTGCTATTGTTAAAAAAAAAGACCCTCTCTTATTTTCGGTGAAACCTGGTAGATGTATTATAAGATTTTTTTTTGTCCAGTGAATTCTTATTTTCCTCCTCCACTTCTTTCTCTAAAACAGGCATCTCTGTAATTGATAGATCTCTGTCAGTATTTTTGGCCTGAGCAGAACCTTTTATTTTAAATATCCGTGTTTTCATCTGCACCTCTGTAAGTTGTGGGCAGACTATTATTCTGTGGCAGCAAGGATGTCCTTCAAATATGTTTGTAAACCAGAGGACAACACAAAGAAGTGCTTGTTCCACAACAGCTTGCAAGAGCAGGATACTGGAGTTGGCAGTTTCAGCTGAGCCTCACTTTTTTATTTGTTTTCAGTTGTGTTGCAATATGGAAAAGGGACAGAAAGCTAGTTATTTTTTTTAAGCTGAGGAATAACAAAGTAATGAACCATGATATAATTAACAACACTAAGCTTTTATGAGAGATGGAGACAGTGAATAAGAGAGAAAGGTAATTGCTAATCAGTCATGAATGAAAAGGCAATTTCATAAGGGAGGCAAAAAAGGAAGAATGCTACATTGTCAGAAAATGTGCTACAGATGTGAAGTCTAGAGATCCATAATAGAAGAGAATTAAATAGTTTATTAGCCAAGTGTGATTGGACACACAAGGAATTTGTCTCTGGTGCATAAGCTTTCAATGTACATACAAACAACAAAGTAATGTAATAATAGGATGTAGTGATGGGATTCCAAATCTTTTCCTACCGGTTCGATGAAAGAGCACTTTGCGCATGCGCGCAGCACTGAAAGACCGCCTTCGGTGTCAATGGTGGTGAGCTGAGCTGTTTTTTTAGCTGAAGTGCGCGATCCACTCTGCTGTGCAAATCAGCTGAGCTAAAAAACAAGGGAATACAGGAGAGGGAATGATGGGGGGCAGGACGGTGAGGCCAACCAGAGGTGGTATTTGCTGGTTCTCAGAAGTACTCAAAATTTCCACTAAGAGTTTGCTCAAATTGGTCTAAACTGGCTGAATACCATCTCTGATAGGATACCAATAGGAGAAGATAGTAAAAAAATAATAATGAGAAGGATAATAGTAATGCAGTCCTACTGTACGGATAAATATCCTTAGACATAAGATAGGTCTGTGGGAATTATGTATTCAGAAGAGTGATGGTACGAGGGGAAAAAACTGCCTTGTATCTAGTTGTTTTGGCATACAATACTCTATAGTGGCATCCTGAGAGAAGGAGTTGAAACAGAATATGTCCAGGATGTAAAAGTTCTGCAGATATTTCTTTTTCAGCCCTCTTTCTTGACCCATGCAGTATACGGATCCTCAGTGGAAGGTAGATTGGTTGCAACTGTTTTTTTTTCCTGCAATCCTACCTATCCATTGAAGTCTGTACCTGTCCTGTTTGGTTGCGATGACAAACCAGACAGTTATACAAGTGACAATGAGAGCGTCATTAATTCCTCTGTAGAACTGTGTCAACAGCTCCTAGGGCAGTCTGAACTTGGAATGCAGAATGTTAGAATTTCTATTGAATATAGCATAAGCAGTAAAATAATAAAAACAACAAAAAGAAACATCTGATTTTAGATAGATAGATAGATAGATAGATAGATATAGATATAGATATAGATATAGATATAGATATAGATATAGATATAGATATAGATATAGATATAGATATAGATATAGATATAGATATAGATATAGATATAGATATAGATATAGATATAGATATAGATATAGATATAGATATAGATATAGATATAGATATAGATATAGATATAGATAACCTGAGGTGGGTCTTGTCTATTTTATCAGCTTTATCTCTTTATATTTCCTTCTGAATCCTTATGCTTGTTGCCTGTTCTCTTTTATCTTTTGCATTTTTGTATGCCATGCAAAGACGTTCTATGAGCTGCAAGACCAATTCCAGCAAGTAAGAGATCCTGCAATTGTCATGATCATCATAAATGCACGTTTAAACAATTCATTTAATCTTGGGCAATAAAAAACTATACATTTCAAAAACACGACTGGAATAAATTGCACATATGAATAGGATGCAAACTTTCTTCAATTGAAAATATTATTCAGAGTAACTACATTCAACTTTTCAAACACTTGAGAACAAGAATGGTGTTTACACACCTGCACACTACCCTCTCCCACACACACGCACATACACAGAGAACATTCTTATCCTAGAACTCAAAACAAAGAAACTACCTTCCACAGAAGTGATTTTCAATAGGTTATCCAGAGACATTCACCAGGAGGTTCACCATAGCTGTTCATATTCACACAGAGAGTGTCTGTCTGTCTGTCTGTCTGTCTGTCTGTCTGTCTGTCTCTGTCTCTGTCTCTGTCTCTGTCTCTGTCTCTGTCTCTGTCTCTGTCTCTGTCTCTGTCTCTGTCTCTATCTCTATCTCTGTCTGTCTCTCTCCCTCTCCCTCTCTCTCTCTCTCACACACACACACAAACACACACACACCACTTCTTCCATTCTTATATCAGCAGTCAGCTGGCAAGTCTTCATATGTGTACCTTACTGCATGTTAACATTTCCGCGAGAATAAAGCAATAACGAAAAAACTGGATCACGGAAATGTGTAAATGAAAGTAGCAACAGGAGTCCGAAAGTCGGCAGGTGTCCAATGCAACTATGTATTTTAAGTCTATGTGTGTTGTGCTACATAGGATGGTGAGCTTGCACAAATAACTCAAAAAGAAAGGTACGAAGAAGTAGGGTTACGATGGAAGTGAGATTTGGCTGGATTACATACCCACTGCCTTCTGTATGAACTTCAAAGAATAACATTTTAAATGAGTTGTCATTATGATATGGGGCATAGAAAACAATCCAGGTAGTATGCAAATGTTTGAATAGGATATTGTGTTACAAATTCAGCTTGAGAAGTCCTTTAAAAGAGAGAGGATAGGGAAAGGTAATGTAATGTAAACTAATGTAATCATAATGATTATCTCATTCAGCAAAAAAAAAAAAATGTAGATTCCCATGCTTTGAAATAAGAAAACGTAGAGAAGAGGTTGTTTGTTTAAATGGATCTTCATTTTCTGAATGTCTTTTATGGTGACCCACAATTGTGCACAATTTTCAGAAATGCTGTCCTACTTAGTGTATTTATAGCATTTATATTGCCTCAATAGTTTCTACATTCATTTCACCTTAAGTATGCTTATTCTAACTCTAGTAAGCATTTTTTTTTGCAGGAAGCAATGCTCCTTCTTTCTGTCTACACAAGCATAAAAAGAGTTATTTTTTCTGTCATGATTATACATCATTATACAGTAACTTAGTAAACCAGGCCTATTTTTCTCCATTGCTTTCCTTGCCAAAATTCTTTTGGCAAATTGGTTTTCTCTATCTCTCTTGCATGGGGCTTGACCTTATTTTTCTTAAGGTGTGACATAAATGAATGCAACGTGCCAATTCTTTTATTTCTCTAATAAGTAGAAAATCTAGACAAAATTCTTAACTATGCTACAAATTTCTTTGCTAAAGTAAGTGCAGCCTATTTCCACAAAAGGTCTAAGGGTAAGTTCGGCCTATTTCCACAAAAGGTCTAAGGGTTGAATAATGCCTCCAATGTTATAAATTGCCAACTGACGGCAGTACCAAAGTAATAGAACTTTTGATGTGTTCCTTGGCATCTGCAGGGGTTTTTTCCCCACTTCTGTCATGGTGAGTTTGGGTTCTTTAGCAAAAATATGCTTTGATAAAGTTTTTGCTGCTATTGACTGTGACTCCAAAGCCTTCAGTGAGAACTTATTAGTGTACTTTGAACAATGTACTAGGAGGGATCCTGTGGCTCAGTGGCTAAGATGCTGAGCTTGTTGATCAGAAAAGTCAGCAGTTCGGCGGTTCGAATCCCTAGTGCCATGTAATGGAGTGAGCTCCCAATACTTCTCCTAGCTTCTGCCAACTTAGCAGTTCGAAAGCACATAAAAATGAAAATAGAAAACTAGGGACCACTTTGGTGGAGAGGTAACTGTTCTGACCCCACCACTCTGACCTGCAAATCACCCAGACACAGGCTTGGCTGTTTGCCACTCTTTAATCACGGCTTTATCAACTCCTTTGGCTGAAGGCCCAGGCACGACTCATATGCAAGACTAGTTGAAAATCCAACAGGCACAGATACACGACAGAGTAGTTGAATACAGTTTCAAACAGTTGTGTCTTGCAAATGACTCCTTCCCACTTCTTTACTTATATACTCTCTTGGGAGGGGCCAAGCCACAACCAGCTGGGCTTAATTATTGTCTCTGACTCTGCCTCTGGAGCTGCTGCTTCCATTTCTCCAATTGTGCCAATTTATAATTAGAGCTAACAGAAGAGCTCATTTCAAGGAATCTATCCTGTTTCACTAATCAAATTATCTCTAATTAAGTTAAAGTTATGGAAGTGGAGGCATTGTTTTTTTATTTGACTCTCACCCATACAAAAACTCTGAACCCATCTTAAATATTCAGGTACCATTACTCCCGAAGTAGATCTCTAAGACAATTAAAAATTGGTCTCACTTTACTTCGGTCAAATGTATGAATGGAAGTTGTGTTTCTCTAAAATGAGGATCCTAGAAGAGAAAAATTAACCCCCTTCATAAATTTTATTAATGGACTCTCTCAAGGGACCATACATTTACTTCATATACAAACTGAAAGCTAAGGTAAATGAACATAATGCAATTAATTATTCTATAGTTTGCCCTTGATCAATCAATCTGACATATTGAAAACAGGGAGAAGGAACATACCAATGAAAGCAGTTTTTTAAAAAAAGAATCACATCAGTTTTTTAAAAAAAATCCTACATGACACAAAGCCAGGGCATTTGATGGACTGCGTTACTCTCATAATTGTTAGATCGCTACAAGAAGAATCAGAGGCGTCTGAGGTAACTGTAACCGTTTTAATGTAACAAGAATGATAGTAACAGAAACAAACAGTAGACTGGATAGTCTATGTAGTTGTGCAGTAGATCGGATCGTCTCCAGAGTTGTGCTGCCTTTTATACTCAGCTGTCTCGCGAATGACAGCCCGGCAACCGTCAGGCGCGTCTGATTGGTTAAGACGCGCCTGGCTGCTGCCGGAGCTGTCATTCGTAAGTGCGAGGACTTACTATGCTATATAACAATAATGTCTCTCTATCCTGATACCTTGGGCAGTAGAAGCCAGATTCAAGTCACATCTACTAGGGGTTGTCTTCTAACGGGAGCTGTTTTCCATAATGGCGCCTGCCCTCTGGAATACCATACTGCCTGAGGTTTGGCTAGCCACACCTTTCAAAATTAAAATGGTTTTAGCAGACATGGAGGCCAGGAGAGTAATTGATCCCACACTATTGTTGAATCATGGTGCAAGGAATTGTGTGTATCTGTGTGTGTTTGAGAGAAGGGGAGGAATATGGATGTGCAGGCACATAAGCTGCTTATAGTCAGATTGGTGAGATGAATGGATGGATGGATGGATGGATGGAGAAGTAGGTAGGTAGGTAGGTAGGTAGGTAGGTAGGTAGGTAGGTAGGTAGGCAGGCAGGCAGGCAGACAGACAGACAGACAGACAGACTGACTGACTGACTGACTGACAGACATTCTACAAAAGAAAACCAATTCAGTATAATCAGGCTAACATCCCTACATTATAGTTTGGTAATGCTGGATGTATTCAACTTTAACAAATAATTTAGCCAATGTCTTTCAAGGTTACCCACTGCTATTTCGTTTTATTGCTTGTGCAATAATTTATGTCACCGTATGAGAGGGAGAAAGAAAGAGAGCACCTACATTTTCTCTTTCAATTTAATGCTATTCTTAAACCTCATAACAACCATGGTAGGAAATAGAGAAGGGAAGATGCTTTTGGTTGACAAACCTGCTCTATCACCGTCAAATTTGCCATGCCAAATCATCAATCATTTTCAGTGCTGTGGAAGAGCAGACTGTTATTTTTCCTAAACCACAGAATATATTTGTTGTACTTCTCCGAAGACTGATCTGACTGATATTCACATGATTTACAGTGAAACTCCACAAGCTTCCTGAAAAGATATCACATCTTAACACAGGGTTCAATCAACTTTCACTGACAGAAATAAAAAGGGAATATTTCCCAGTGCTACAAAACTGACCCACTAAAACCAAAGAAACTTCCACCCCAGCAACAATATATACACATCCTCAAGTACCATCCGTTAGGAATAAGAATGATAAAAATCACTCAAAACGTATAGGAAATATTTCAGCATTCACTGGTTTTCCTTATTTGCAGGTAATTGCTACAGTATATTAACATAAATTAAGAATATATTTCATAGATGCCAATATATCAGAGAAGTGAGCACATCCACTCACTGTACTCACAGTGAGTAGTGTATATATTGTTGCTAGTTTCTTTGGTTTTAGTGGGTCAGTTTTGTAGCACTGGGAAATATTCCCTTTTTATTTCTGTCAGTGAAAGTTGATTGAACCCTGTGTTAAGATGTGATATCTTTTCAGGAAGCCAGCAGTTTAGACATGAATGGCTGTGTGTTGCATTTTTTTGAGGGGACAACACATTTACACTGTTATACAAGCTGTACGCTCACTACTTTGCATAGTAGCCGAGTGTCACATGAAAAGATATACTGAAACATTTACAAATGTGAGGGGGTGTGCTCCCTTCTGTGACATACTTTCATATGATGTTTGGTTTGCTTTTGGTAAAACAAAATGCATA
This sequence comes from Thamnophis sirtalis, assembly GCF_051295495.1. Lineage (NCBI taxonomy): Eukaryota > Metazoa > Chordata > Lepidosauria > Squamata > Natricidae > Thamnophis > Thamnophis sirtalis. The sequence goes on from NW_028261392.1 coordinate 15,842,283, forward strand.
TATGCATTGATATAAGAAATCAGTTATATATCACTTATAGCCACGAGATAAATGAAGATACATCAATTTCACTTAGCAAGTCATTTTGAAGAATTTAAATCTATTCAATAAGTTATTAATGTTTCTCTCTCTCTCTCTCTCTCTCTCCCTCTCCCTCTCCCTCTCCCTCTCTCTCTCTCTCTCTCTCTCTCTCTCTCGATAAGACAAATTATATCCTTTCTTGAACATTTGTAGCTATTACAGATTGCAGAATCTTGTAATATACTAACATCTGTTACAAATCTAACAAATTCTGAGCTGTTGTGGATATGCATGATAAATCTGTTCATATTTGAGGAGGAACATATTTTTGTTGTTGCAAGAGACTAATAGAATTACCCCCTATGGAAGCTATTAATATATGATTTCCTTTTCAAGCAGCATAGCAGGATAACAAATATCTTCGCAAAAAAAACAGGGAACAAGAGCTTATCTAAGCCACAGTAAAAGTTGGATATAGAAAGACAGGAAAAATGAGACGCCATTGATAAGGATCTACATATTTTTTTAATGGGAAAGCGGAGACCGGGGGGAATAATTAATATTAGAGACAGAGAGAATTGATTTTCCAAAAGAAAAATTGTCCATTCCCAGAAAGAAAGGCTGTCCTATCAATTAGTGAGCTTAAATGCTGGATCTGGCTGAAACATATAGTTGGCAGTCAAAGAGGATATATGCCATGTCCTTTGTCTGTACATAAATACAGGTAGTCAGCAACTTACAACAGTTCATTTAATGACCATTCAAATTTACAACAGCATTGACAGTTGACTTATGACCATTTTGCAAACATTATCATGGTTATGTGATCAAAATTCAGACACTTGGCAACTGACTGACTCATATTTATGATAGTTTCAATGGGGTCATGCAATCACCTTTTATAATCTTAGGTCAAGCCAAATCAATGGGGAAGCCAGATTCAATTATTATTATTATTATTATTATTATTATTATCATCATCATCATCATCATCATCATCATCATCATCATCATCATCATCGTGTTTAATGAAGCTGTCTGGTCCACATGCAAAGGAATGTACTATTAGGATACAAAGTACTGAACTGTCTTCATTTTGTATATAAGTATATTTAGAGTTCTTCAGAATAGATTGAGTTGTCTGCTTCTCCCTCCACATATCCTCCAAACCACCAGAGAAACAGATGTCTGCTTCAAGGAACAAGTCTAATGTCATGGGAACGTAAGTATAAAAAGAAAATAGGAAGGAAAGTAACTTATAACTAATTAATTGGGCAGACAGGAAGGTACAGAACAAAGATGAATGTGAATACATACATACATACATACATACATACATACATACATACATACATACATACACACACACACACACACACACACACACACACATGCTTAGGGTATTTTTTTTTTAGTTGGGCACACTCACAAAAATGTAATATATACATGGGAATTTTGAAGAAAGGATGGTTAAATCCGGCTGTAATCCACACCTAATTTGTATACAATCATTTGTAATTTAGTTATGTCCTGTTTCTGAAAGTTTTTTTTTTAAAGTACCTCAATCATATTGAAGCTGTGTACAAAGAAGACCAAAAGAGAAGATAATAATATGGGAGAAGAGGAAAACCAGCTGTCCCACTTGGTCAATATAGTGTTGCTAAAAACTATTCCATTCCCCTTCATAAATGTATGTATATGACAGATTTGTAATGTATATGTGCTGAGGGTATCCATATGCATATTCCCAAAGAATGCATTTTTTAAAGATGCTTTGTCTTAATATATTGAGTTTATATGAATTTTGTAAAAATCAGACATGGACTTGAGAACTTAGGGCAAATCTGTAGGTGAAGATATTTTGGTTATAATTTTCACTATTTCTTTTTTTAATAGTTTATTTATACATTTTCACTTTACATACATAAGTGGTCATAAGTGTACGGCGTATAGTCTGGATCATTTTGCTTGTATAATAATACTTTTCCTGCTCCTAATTTCTACCTCTATCATCCAACCATTTGTAAAACAAGCCCCATGTTCGAAAAATACTCTGTGTCTTCTTTTTTCTTTTATCTTTAATATCAATCTGTCCATTTCTGCACAATCTAAATTTTTTCAATTGCATCTTCTCCTGTGTGTGTTTCCCCATTTTTCCAATACTATGCAAATACAATTCTTGCTGCTGTAAAAACATGTAATATCAAGCATATATTCCCTTTATCATATTTTTCTGATACTATGTCTAACAAAAATGGCTTATAATCTATATGCTGCTTTAACATTTTTTCTAATCATGTATGCATTTTTGTCCAATATGTCTTTGCTTTTGCACATGTCTACCACATGTGATAATACATGCCTGTTTCATTATTTCTAATGGCTCTTCATGTGTGTGCCAATAACAAAATGGCATCACCAAGATGTTCAGACGAAAAGTATGCCACACCCATACATTCTGTTTCTTGATTTGAAAAGTATATATATTCTTGGTGGCCTTCTGTACCATGTGTCTTAAAGAATTTAGTAACATTGAAATATACTATAGTTTTTCACCTGTATGAATCAAAATAGCTTGGCTGAAGTGCACCTATTAACGAATTCATTTTGAATCCAGCCTGGCTGGATGCTAGACAGTCTTCTATATTTTATGAGATGTGCATGCCAAGAATCTGGAATAAATCACAAATATATTGAAATGGGATTGTGAAGTACAAGCTGCAAATCAAGCCTGAAGCTGTTTAAATTAGTCCCTGTCCGGCAGGTGAGCATTCAAATTCTTACTACAAATTACTACCAATTCTATCTGCATCCTCCCCTCTTAACCCTCTCTCCCCATCCCAGTTTTAAGCATCCTCACTAGCTGGTCATCATCTGTAATTTCTAGACACTTATGTAATAAAAAGTGGAAGCATTTGGTCTCTTTGTTTCGTTGTCCTTTGACTGATAGCATATTACAAAAAAAAAGGAAAACTCTGGGCAGGATTCTCAGTTCATATTCTTTGAAGATTCTGACTTCAAAAATCTAATAATATTAATTTATTTGTTTATTTGTTTCCCCTTTTTATGCAGTGCTCTTTCTATCATCCCCCAGGATCAGAATTGTGACCTCAGGACCAGATTTTTAGCAGATAAAAGATCTAACTCTTAATTAAATAACATTTTTTTCAGAATATTTCTAGATATAATTTAATGTGGGGTGTTTTTTTGTGTATCATGACACCCTGGTATTGTACTCCATACTATAGTTACAATGCTGTAGCCTTTAACGTGACAGTATGCACTATTCATTTATCTGCAAGTTCTATATTCCTCCTTTTCTCAAGAAACTCAAGGCTACTTAGAGGTGGGTTTTCTATATCATATTCATTGAATGGCCACCATACTCTCTTGTGGGATGGAGACTAGGTAATTGAATGCAGCTGAGTGTTTACTGGCCGGAGGCCCTTTCCTGTCGCCAATGTGGAGTTATATTCAGCAGATATATCCTTATCGTGCCCAGGGAAAGAAATAACTGCCTCTACCTACGATCGAACTCACAAGGTGGGTTTACTATATGAGCCTAGGAAAAGATGCAGCTGCTTTAAATAGTTCTGATGAGTGTTGTCTTCACATTGGTTATCTGCAGGACATTTTTTTAAAATTGAATTTTACATAATAATGTAATGTTATCCATAAATAAGTGTCATTTATTATAAGCTTCTTTCTCATCAGACCAACTGTAAAGTCTCTGTTTGGATTTGTAAAACAAATCATTATTTATTTGTTTTCAATATTTGCATATTTGTAAACACCTTTTCTTCCAGTAGTTCTGCAGCTGCTGGCCTTAGTTGCTCAGCCAACAGTTCTGAGTCTGGAAGCCCATTTGTGACCAGATTTTCAGGAACTCTGATACCTATTATGGTCCTTACTGATCTGAATGACAATAAATGTGGTGTGTATTTTTGTAAATTACATCTCACTAAGGTGCCCATGGGGAAGACATTCATCTGACTTTTTTGATGAGATCTAGCTAATATGGTTGAAGATCTGGCATAGCTCTTATCCTTCTTGGAGCATGCAAGCCCTAAAAGCACATCAAGTCAATGCCTCATTGGGGGATTATTATTATTCCATATGACACATTAAGATTATGATGAGTTCATACCACATACTGAATCAAAGTTCTGTGTTATATCTTATAGGAAGAAATGCATACTTACGCAGTGGAGTAAGTAGCAAAATGACATCCAGATGTGAAGATTTATAACTCCTATAAGAGTCAACAAACCTTGTCTATAACAAAGGAATAAAGGAATTGTTCATAATATCTAAAACACCTTAGGTACCAAACTTCTGTTGCATCCTACTTAAAATAATCCAGAAACTTGATTGCAGAAAATTGCATCCTACTATTTACTTTTTACTTACAGAGATGTGATGGCTCTATGGCTAAGATGCTGAGCTTGCAATCAGAAAGATAAGCAGTTTGGCAGTTCAAATCCCTAGCGTCGCGTAACGGAATGAGCTCCTGTTACTTGTTCCATCTTATGCCAACCTAGCACTTCGAAAGCATGTAAAAATGCAAGTAGAAAAATAGGAGCCAGCTTTTGGTGGGAAGGTAACAACGTTCCATGCGCCTTCGGCATTTAGCTAATGCCGGCCAGATAACCACAGAAATTTCTTCAGACAGTGCTAGCTCTTCAGCTTTCAAACAGAAATGAGCACCACCCCTAGAGTTGGGAACGACTAGCACATATGTGCAAGGGGAACCTATACATTTACCATTACCTATTTACTTAAGCTACTTATAAATTTGGAAGGGGTATGTGGAAGCATTGATTGGAATTCCCATCAAAGCAATTGTATGAATAGAAATCCACCTGGATGCATCAAGTGGATCAATTTAATGCAGAACTTTTTGTATATCTCTTCATAAATTTAAAAAAAAAAATCTGCTTCTTGGGATAGTTAGGCTACAGAATGTTTCAATTTCAATATTGACATTGGCATGAATAGCCAGCTAATTAATTTTATCACCAATCTGAATATCAGAATTGTAAGATTATCTGCATATCAAGGAAGAAAAGGAATGCATTTCTCTGGGTTCAATGGATTTTATTACTTCTTTAATGTGAGCAACCATAAACTTTTTACTTTGTCTCTCTCAGGCTAATGGAAGGTGAGGTAATTTCTACACTAGTTATTTATAGTATTTTCTAGAATTGGCTCAAGATCATTATGCCAAAATGGCAATAATGCAGACAGGCGTTATATCATTTCTGATTTTTGAAAATACTATGGTAATGCACAAATGATCTTAGAATGTAATGCTGAGCCTGCCAACACAATAAGTTCAAATTCAGATATCAGCACTCTGATAATGCTGAATTATTTGTTTATTTATCTTTTGTTTGTTTTTTGTTGTTGTTTTCTATAGCATGTGTGTTAAAGAAATATTCTTGAGTGAAACTTCACTTTTAATTTGGAACAGATTTAAATCTCTTGGCAAAGAATAATGGTTGCTAGGGGAAGATTTATAGATGCTAGCTAAATATTGACTGCTGTTAAGAATAAAGGAAGTGACAAAACTATAAATTCTGCTTTTTTATTTTATTAGCAGTAATGATCTCTGTCTCTTTCCAGTTGTGTTGACATTACAGTTAGGGAAGACTTTGCATGATTGTGTTGCCAACTATTTTTCTTTTTCCCTAATGCATGTGGCTGTGATCATGTATGTCATTTAAGTAAAGTTGCAACTGATTAATCACATTTAGCTGTCCTGGTGTGAAAATGTTACTCTCCAAGAACAAATATCTACTGAAACATCTATATGTTAGAGAAGTGGCATCAAGTAGGTTGAAAGTGCAATTCAGCAGCAACTTATCTTAAAAACAAGGGGGCTTAATAATTTGTTTCCTAAGTTACTGTTGTGTATTTTATCATCCCCCTTCCCAACATGCTTTTCATTTTCCTCATTAATTACTGCATTTGCTAGCCTGTGCAAAAGAAATTGTTGTTAAATTATGCATTACTGATTAATGAATCTTGTGCGTTTTGCTACTTCACCACAAGACACAGTGCCACAAGTCAATGAATAAATTGACTTATTTGATTGGGGAAAAGAAATTATCTATTTTTATTGGTGGCTGGAAGCTTATTGACTTTTATTTGAAAAATAAAAAACCCCTTGGGATTTATGGTTTGATGATTAGACAGGATACATACATACATCATACATGAATACATACATACATACATACATACATACATACATACATACATACATACTTATAACTGTTGTGAGCAAAATTGGAAGCTACTTCTTTATATATTTTCTTCTTTCCTTTTTCTTTAACACTCTTTTCTTACACTTTTTGCTTTTTCCTTGATTTCTTTGTTGTCTTTTATCTACCTTATATATTAGTTTGTGTAAGCTTATATCTTCGTTTTTAAGACCTTTAATAAAAATTATATACCCCAAAATGCTTGCCTTGTAAGTAAATTATAAATGAGCCCATTTAGTTGCTTTGCATTTGAATAATCTGCAAACATTTTTTACAGCTTTTGGTGAAAAAGAATTGTTTAAAATATCCAGGGCTGAAAATCTAGGAGAGATTTAAAGTTGATCATTATAACTTATGGTCCAAAGGCCATTGCTTGAAAATGATGTGATGGGCTTGTATGTATGGCATTTTTCTGCTAAAAATGTCAAGCTTTGGAATGATTCTTCCTTCTTTCCATCCGAATGAAGCAATAAGAAACCTGTGCTGAGAAATTGCAAATTTGAATTTCAGACATGAATGGGCTGCTTTTCAAAATGGCAATTCTCTATTTCTCAGTTCTTCAAATACAGCATAATATCTTGATATGTTAAACATAATGTATTCATGATAATACACATATCTCCACCATTCATAGACACCAATATAGCATACGAGGGCTCTAAACTTCTATACTTTTTAGTAGCAGAATCAAGTCTTATTATTAATGTAACCCTTATTTGGTGTTATGTGCAAAGTGAAGTTATTTCTAATAGAGGAAGGAATATTTACCTACACATACATATCAGAGATGGTATTCAGCAGGTTCTGACCAGTTCTGGAGAACCGGTAGCAGAAATTTTGAGTAATTTGGAGAACTGGTAAATACCACCTCTGGCAGGACCAGCCAGAGGTGGTATTCTCTGCCTCCTGAGTCCCAGCTGATCAAGGGGAAGGAGATTTTACAGTAACCTTCCCCTGCCAGGCCCACCAAGCAATGCCACACCCACCAAGAAACTGGTAGTAAAAAAATTTGAATGCCACCACTGATACATATAGATAGTTAAGTTAACCCTGATAGGTTTTTTTTCCCCTCAAAAGGACTGTTGTTGTTTTTTTCAACAAAAAGCTAATTATATGACTGTCCAAAAAACTAATTATATGGCCGTTTTCATGGAAATAAGTCGATAGTATTTAGGATACAATCTGATTTGTTACATAACAGTGTATACCCGAAAGCCACACTAAAATAAGAATATTTAAAAAGGAAAAATAGAAAACTGATCACTGCCCTCCCCTCCCCCAAGAGAATATTTCTATTTCAGCATTACAAATTCTACTAAAAGTTAAATTCAATTTTTTTTGAAAAGCTGATCCTTCAAAAAACATCTTCTGTCTCTGTACATGGTGGCACTTTATTTTTTTTTCCTCACTGTAAAGCTTTAAAAAGCTGGCACATTACCAAAAGAATCTGCACTTGTGAAATAAGCTCTTCAGCATCATTTAAATTTACTGGAAGTCAAGGACAGATTTTAAAATGTAAAAAAAAAATTGCACTTGGGCTTTAAGCAGATTGCTTCTGCAATATTGCCCATAGTTACATTTCCTCTAGCAACAATACAATTTGGCTACAAGAGAAGGGAAACACATCCAGAGACTGAAAAAAAAAGGTATTTGCTGGGTACAGAACAATAGAAATCCAGTCAAATTTCAGCAGAACACAATTCCAATTCATTTTAAAAATATAATAAGCAGTAATATTAAAAATGCATGCCTATTTTCATTAGATATCTTCCAACAGACCGAGCAAGGAAGAAGACAGTATGGCTGTAGAAAAATAAAGCATATGGAATGAATGGTAAGAGGTGGATGGGAAGAAGATATATATGTTACTGTCAATGTGTGCAATTAAGCATTTTATAGAATGCCTAGGAAACCTACAGAAGGCCAGAAATGGGACACCTAAGTACAAAATGTTTAATCGTTCACACATTTCCTGGGTATTCTATGCCAAAAGGCAAACTTGCAGAATATAAAACGCTCCCACTAAAATGCCATTCGAGTCTTCTTTGTTGCAACATTTAGGTCAATACTAATTTCTTTCTCTTGTGTGTTTTTAGTAAGAAAGTCTTGTGCATTATTTTGCATTTCTTCTTTGATTTTCATAAACATCTGTAACAGTAATGGTATTCTATACACTTCACTATCGGGTCGGGAGCGGGAGCGCACACACATCTGGGCATGCACAGAAGGTCCGTGATGATATCAGGGTGGGTGGGTGGAGCCTTGCACCACCGCCAGTACAGATTGCCCAAACTGGTGTGAATCGGCAGCATACCACCTCAACTCTAACCCTTTCCATGACTCTTTTTTCATACTTTGCCTAAATAGTTCTTGTCGTTCTGCATAATGCCTAGGTGCTATATACAATGCTTAGGGCATGGACGGCTAACATTTTTGTTGTTGCATGCCAAAAGCATGCACCAGCACCCATAATGCAATGTGTGTGTGATCCACCTCTGCTTCCCCTCCCCCATGCTCCCCTCCATGCATTTGCCCCCCCACCACCCCATTTTGGGCCTGGAACCCTCCTGCAGCAACCTGGATGCCAAAACTGGGCATGGACGACCACACGCACACACACCCATGCCCTGTTTTGGGCCTGGAAGGCCTTCTGCACTAACCTGGAAGCCAAAATGGGGCACGGGGACACTGTGAAGCACGCATGAAGCAAACTGGTACCAATGCCAATAGGAAGCTGTTCTGACCCCATTTGTCCCACACCAAAACACTCCAAGCCAAAGATACTTTACGGAATTTATTCACAGACAGACAGGTCCTTGGCAGCAAACCGGCACAGATAAGCCCTGGCAGCAATCCAGCCTCCAAGCTCACAATACTGTTCATCAAACATTAGTTAATGTGTTGACTTCTGCAAAAAGGGTGTGTGCACAAGCCATCCTTTTATAGTCTGGAGAGGAGCCTAATGACCACCAGCTGAGTGCAATTACCTCCTGTATTTGAGCAACTGTTCCTGACACCTATTAGTTCTTTGGTGCCGGGCATCCAGGAACAACTCACTGTTGGGGTCCGGATCACTCTCCCTTGTCTCCTCCCCACTGGTCCAAGGCTCAGGCGTCTCCTGGTGACCAACCAGCCTCTCTGTGCCCTGCTTGGAGTCGGAACCCTGTCCAGTGTCCTCCACATCCTCCAGAGCCAACTCATAGGGCCCCTCGCTGTCAGAGTCTGGTGGCAGCTCCAACGGCTCCTCTAGGCCCCAACAGGAACCCACCCCTGAGCCAAAGGTATTTCGGAGGCGAGAGGGAGAGTGTTTCAAATCTCCCAGATGATCTGCAATCCATGAAGGGCAAAGAAGGTGAGGCTTTGCCATGCTTTGTCTGCCATCTTACAGACACTTCTGGCTTCATCTCTTCCCACCTCAAGAGAACTTGCAAGTCATCTTCCATGAAAACTGTGTCAGAGTTTGTTTTGCATCTCTTAAAAGTAATCCTCCCAAAGCTTAGCATTTACTTATGCCCCCAAAGGAGATTCAGCAAGTTATCTTACTCACATCAGAAACAGATGGCCTAGGCAGAGATTGCCTAAGCAAAGTGTGCAGTTTTATTGCAGAAATTAATCCAAATAGTACTGAGTTTGTTGCGCTTCCATATTATTTAGGCAAGTTAATCCAAAGAAAAACTGCCCAATTATCTTCCTTACCAGTGGGGAATCTCATTTCAAACTTTGTTCTCAGCAGGTTTCAGTATCACAAAGAAATGCCATCCCGGCTTCCCATTTGAAACACAAAGAGTGTTGCAGAGTTGCAAATTTCCAATGTTTAAAATCCATATTACTTGGCATACCTGAACACAGCTTCAATCTATAACAGATCCCCAACGATGATATTTTAACTACAACTAAATCTAAATATTTACCCTTCCATATAAGTGTGTCCTAAATCAGACACTGTCGTGGGCTGCATTTCTCTATACACGTGATGGCAAACCTATGGCACGTGTGCCACAGGTGGCACATGGAGCCCTCTCGGTAGGCACATAAGCTCAGCTCCACTGTGCATGCACACGCTCCTCCCACCAGCCAGCTGATTTTTGGGTCTCTACCATGCATGCAGGAGACATGCGTGCAAGCATGGGGGGGACGGGGGGTTCTGTGCACATGCACATGGGGAGCGAGGAGTCCTCCCCTGCGGCCAGGTTTTGGTCCCAGGAGGCTTAGGGAGACCTCCTAGGCCGAAAATGAGACATGGGGGTGCAGTCCATGTTTGGTCTCAGGAGGCTGTGTAGGGGCAGGGGAGTACGGGGGTTGAACGTGCATGCACAGAGGGCGGGGTGCGCAGGGGGGTGTCACACATGCATTGCATTATGGATGTGGGCACACAGGCAAGCAGTGACATAAAAGTTAGCCATCTCTACTCTATACTGATAAATATTTGAAGTTGAACTTTCATCTGAATGAAATAATTGAAATAAATTCCCCAAAATAATAGCATTTGCTCACTCAGATTCCTATCAAACTATGCATAATAAGTATCAGACTATGCCTGATTTACTTTGGCCAGGTCATGCTTGCAAGTTTTTTTTTGTTCTTTTTTTAGAAGTTAAGTGATGTTAGGAATGATTAGTGGAACAAGAAGACAGGACAAGTAAGGAACATGCTGGCTTAATAACATCAACATTGATACAAGGATGAATATCCAACAATTGAAAGGAACTGTGCTTAACAGGGTAACATGAAGAGCTCTTGTCTATAAAAGTGCTGAGAATTGGACATGACTGAATGGTTAAAATAACCACAGACTCCTATTAAATATCAACATGATCCCATAAAGCTCTGATAAGTTTCAATAGCGAAAATAATGTGACCATTCCGAAAATCTGAAAGCAAGTGAATATTTTCTTACAAGAATATACACCTTCAACTCGTTCACATTCTTGCAATGGCAATGGCTTCTGCCATTTGAATGGACGTTAAAAATGGATTTGAAATAATAATATGTTTTACAATCTGGACCCCCTGAGCTTCAAAATATACTGTCTGATGAATTTCTGAATAGAATAGAATGGAATGGAATAAAAAAGTTGGAAGGGATCTTGGAGGTCTTCTAGTCCAAACCCCTCATACAGGAAACCTATACTATTTCAGACAAATGGTTGTCCAATCTCTTCTGTAAAATGTCTAGTGTTGAAGCATTCACAACTTCTTGAGGAAAGTTGTTCCACTGATGAATTGTTCTAACTGTCAGGAAATTTCTCCTTAGTTCTAGGTTGCTTTTCTCCTTGATTAGTTTCTATCCATTGCTTCTTGTCCTGGCCTCAGTTGATTTGGAGAATAGCTTGACTCTCTCTTCTTTGTGGCAACCCCTGAGATATCGGAACACTGCTATCATGTCACAATTCCGATTAAGATTTTGGAGAGCAACGCAGAGAGAGGTATGTTAAATGTGCAGGGTCTATTCAATGTCCGCATTTATACTCCACTTCTGTTCAGTAACCCAAAACTTTTGATTGTGTCAGTTATTAAAGATCTGAGAAGTTTCTGAACGCTATAGATCAGGGGTCCCCATCTCCTGGGCAGTAGCCCTTTACTGGGCCTTGAGCCTTTGGGGACTGGGCAATGGAGGTGGTGCGCAAGCACACATGTATTCCCCAATCATGCGAGCAGTGGGCGAACACATATGTTCCATTTATAGGAATGGCAGTAGAGTGTGCCCGCTGCAGGTGCAAATGGAGTTGCATGCACATGCTTGCCCACTGGGCATGCATAATCATCCCCTCCCCATCCTCCACTTATCCACAAAGCCGAAAACTCTGCTATAAATAAATCAAAATATCCCTCTAATAAGAAATTTCTGCAATGCTCAGGCAATTACACTAAGAATAGAATTTGGTAATACCAAATGGTTTAATATGAGAAAAAGTAGTCAGACAGGAATGCATTTCTTTCTTTCTTTCTTTCTTTCTTTCTTTCTTTCTTTCTTTCTTTCTTTCTTTCTTTCTTTCTTTCTTTCTTTCTTTCTTTCTGGATATGCCATCCATTTCACTATCAAGTGATCCTTCCACCATCTCTACACCATGCATGAATTATGCATATTATGGATATGGAAAAACTGAAGCTTGGTTATCACAATCTGCGGAAATAATGTCAGTGTCCTGAAACCTGCAGAAGACACTATCTTAACTGCAAGAAGGAGAAGAGCAAAGAATATTAATTACAAATGTAAATCAGGACGATGAAAAGACTGAGCTTTCTTTGAACCTCCAGAAAACAAAGATAATGACTACTGGCAAATTAGAAAAAATTTAAGATAAACGAGAAGCTAACAGTGCATGAAATGGATGTACCGAATATGAAGCTGCAGGAGAGCACCTGCAAGAATGGTGTAATACAGAGAAAAACAGGACAGCTTGAGGTGGGTTTTTTTTAGTATAAAGGCACCTGGCGTCAGCTACAACTCGATATAAGATTCTATAACTACCACGGAATGATACGATTATTATTATTATTTTTGCAAATGTTTTATACAGTTGGTTTAATTCTTGCCTTTTTCTATCTTACAGAAAATTTATTTGTAAATGACAAAACAGATTGCTGTGTAAAAGGACTCTTAACTACAAATTAATTACAGCAGGGGTTCAGTTTTACAACTCATTAAAATCTCCTGAAGTACGGTTCCTGGAGTTTTGCCGAAGCTATATCTCACGAATTTTATACTTCAACATTTCTCATTTGCTATAAAAGATAAACCACACTTTATCTACCAACCATGCTTAAAGTTATTACAGTACATCTATCTTGTACTTTCTGTCATTTACTTCTAAATGGATCTCTATCCTTTGTTTATTTTAATTGCTTGGTTTTAAAATCACCAAGTTATTCCCTTCTCCTTTTGCTCAGGGTAAAAAAGAAAAAAGAAAAAAAAAAACACCTGTAGTATTTTTGTATATTGCATTCTTTGAGATCTGTGTAAAATATTGAAATACTAAACGACATTTTCTGACTCCTATTAGTGGAAGTGAACCTATTAATTTACCATTAAGAGCAGCTGCATCTGGCCATTATAACATCATTTTTGTTGATTCATCATAATTGGTCTGCAATGAACAAGGAAAAGAAAATGAAAATGGTCTCTTTCTATCAGAATATGCCCTAGAAAGGGCAACTTCTTAAATGAGTATAATTTTCTTAAGCATACAGATCCATACAAATCTAAGTTTAAAAAAAGAACATCGTAAAATGTGTAATTTCCAGGTTCAATATTGTTTTAAGAAACCATTTGTCTGATCCACTTCATGGTTGCCTTCACATTCTCCTGAAAATACTAAGATCTTAGTATTGTTCTGACCATCCCAGCTATATATCCCTCCCACATTCTGTAAATTTTAGTAAACTCAGTATATTGATTCAGATCTTGTGTCCTTGAAATGGAATGGTTCCAGTTTTACGCATATCAGTTAACGAAAAGGACAACCCTGTTCTACCTTGCTACAAATAATATGTGTCAGGGATCTTTAACTCATATTTCAGTTCTCCAATATATCCATTGTTATGTGGTATTTCAAAAGTATGAATTCTTCTCCAAATTCCTTTTAGGATGACTGAAAAAAATATTGTCATTACATAGGGGTCAAATGAACATACCAGATGCTTTTGCTTTTTACTTTGTGTTAGTATTGTATCCCATCCATGCACCATTCTTGTCAGCCTCTGCTTCGCTACTTGCTTTCGGCTGCCATTGAAACAGGGGGGAGGGGAGGTAGGGTATTTGGGAGGGGAAGTTTTCAGTACAGGAGTGATTGTAAAAAGGGAGTTTGTTCTCACCATCTACTGCGCAAGCTGCAGATAGTGGATTTGCTGCCAAGGCCCACTGTCCGGCATACCAACCTGATGATGCTTCTTGAAGATGAAGCCCACATGACATCTGAGGGGTGTGCGGATTGGACTATGGGATGGGGTTACCAGGGGGAAGGAGTTGGGTCACATATTGATATGTATGATTACGCGCGCTTTTGCCTCAGATCTTGCTTTGTTTAGCTGCTATCCACTCATAACCAGTAAAAGTACTCTTAATTGTGCAAAAATGGAGTTGAGTGGTCTCTTTCTTGGTTACTGAGGGAGGCTGCCCTGGCAATTCTAACTACATCACAAAGATTTTCCAGTAATCATTTGTAATGGTATATTGTGTTTGTTTCATCTCAACTCCGGTGTGGAGATAACATTAGGTTTCATTGCCCAGTTTAAATGTCAAATGTTTCTCCACTTGTCCCAACACAACTTGGACTCAATGGACACTATTTCTTCAATATTGTAGTGGATGACAAAAATTACGAACTAGGGCCCTCTCAGGTCTTATTGATCATCTCAGGCTGCTGAGAACATGCCCGCTTCTTTCTAGTCAATGATTTCCATGCCCATTTTGGATTGGGCAGTGGTAGGGAACAAACCAGGGGTGGAATTCAGCAGGTTCTGACAGGTTCTGGAAAACCAGTAGTGGAAATTTTGTGTAGTTTGGAGAACTGGCAAATACTATCTCTAGCTGGCTCCAGAATGGGGTAGGAATGGAGATTTTGCAGTATCTTTCCCCTGCCATGCCCACCAAGCCATGCCCATATTATCGGTAGTTAATAAAATTGAATTTCACCACTGGAACAAACCCCGGGTTTCTACAGGTATAGTTGTTGACATGGTGCCTGACTTTTGCCCTCCGTATACTCAGCATTCTTTTAGAGGATTAAAACATATCTACTGTTTCCTCCTGCCCAGCTAGCAGTTTGAAAGCATGCAAATGTGAGTAAATTAATAGGTACCACTTCGGTGGAAAGGTAACAGCATTCTGTGTGCTTTTAGCCATGCTGGCCACATGGCTACATAAAATGTCTTTGGATAACAATGTCTCCCACAGCCAAGAAACAGAAATGAGCATCATGCTCTAGAGTGGGGCATGACTGGACCTGGAAATCTTTACCTTTTTTACCAGCTGTTTTCTTGAGAGATCGTTAGTCCTGGGCTGCACAGAAGTCTGGAAATGACACATGCTTTATAAATGCCCAATGCACACAGGGTTTCTGAAACAGCCCTCCGTATGGACATAATATTTACAGTTTTCATTACTTTGGTTTTTATCTGCACCAACTATTCTGCCAGTAATTTCCAAGTGTTGCCAGCCATGGCCTGTCACTGCCAGCACTACCATTTCATTGCACTGATCACTTCCTTTAATGTCACCCTACACTGAGTATAAATTGTAAACTAATAGGAAAAACAAAATCAAATAAATTTATTGCAGTCGTTGACCAGCAGGAAGAAAGAAGAAAAGAAAACATGCTTTTGAAATATCCAGAAAGTCAAAAATGAATAAGGATGAGTAATACATACATACATACATACATACATACATACATACATACATACACGCATGCATGCACGCACGCACGCACACACACACACACATACATATATAAAGGTAAAGGTTCCCCTCGCAAATATGTGCTAGTCATTCCTGACTCTAAGGGGCAGTGCTCATCTCTATTTCAAAGCTGAAGAGCCAGTGCTGTCTGAAGACATCTCTGTGGTCATGTGGCGGTATGACTAAACGTCAAAGGTGCACGAAACATTGTTACCATCTGGTCATTCCTATTTTTCTACTTGCATTTTTTACATGCTTTCGAACTGCTAGGTTGACAGAAGCTGGACAAGTAACAAGAACTCACTCCGTTACGCAGTGCTAGAGATTTGAACCATTGAACTGCCAATCTTTCCACAAGCTCAGCGTCTTAGCCACTGAACCACCACGTCCCTTATACATGCAATATACATTAAATATATATTCTTATTATGTAAAAGTAACTTAAAATATTAGCTTTATAGAGCTCCCAACAAATCTGAGGAAGTTACAATAAAGTAGTTGATGTAAAAATGACCAGTAGGTAATGATGAGGCAAAACCATTCCCTACTCTAATAAATTAAGTTGTTCTTAACTATTTTTGTCTCATTTTGTATGCCACCACAAAGAACCTGGCAATCTTATATGTTATTTCAGGATTAATATCAGAAAGTAAGAATTGTTTGTACTGTTGGTCATTATATCCTGTTTTATTAGCCAGGAGTCGGGCAATTAGGGCATCATGAGTTGCATGGAGGAGGGAGGAAGAGAGAGGGAGAGAGAGAGAGAGAGAGAGAGAGAGACAGACAGACAGACAGACAGACAGACAGACAGGCGGCGAGGTGGCGGAGTGGTTAGGGTGCAGTACTGCAGGCCACTTCAGCTGACTGTTATCTGCAGTTCAGCGGTTCAAATCTCACCGGCTCAAGGTTGACTCAGCCTTCCATCCTTCCGAGGTGGGTGAAATGAGGACCCAGACTGTGGGGGCGATATGCTGACTCTGTAAACCGCTTAGAGAGGGCTGAAAGCCCTATGAAGCGGTATATAAGTCTAACTGCTATTGCTATTGCTATTGCTAGACAGACAGAGACAAAGACAAAGACAGAATTTTTGCAGTAGTGAACTGTCAACTGACCACCTTCGAAATGACTAAAGTCTCTAGAAAGACCAGCATTAGCAAACCCCTTCCGTCCCATGAGCTTAGAAAACAATTATTTTTCTCCCCTATTGACAGGTGTCAGTCTGTGAGAAAGAAAACGATGCAAAGGAAATCCATTATTTGCTTTCTTTAACTTGTTGTGCACTAAATCTATAAACACAGCCTACTTCGTCAGTGTCATTTTTGAGGAAGAATCAGATTTTATCTATCAGTCTGATAGAAAATATGCCAGGATCCCTTTCGGCTTATTTAAAGATGTTTTGATTGTGATGTGGGAAATTTCCTGTCTCATTTAGTTTAATGAAGGAGGATTTGCCTTAAAAATTAGTTCAGAGAATGAATAATATTTTTTTGCATTTAATCACATCAAGTATGGGTGAGATGATCTAACTTTCAAAGTCTTTTCTGCAATTGTCAGTAGCTCCTCTCAAGTCCTAATTCTGCAATAAATCCCAAAGGAAAAGACAAAACAAAACAAAGCCTTACTGTTGGATGAAATATCCATCTGGTTCAGCTCCAAGCTGGGAGAAAGACATGGAAACCTGGTGCTTGATTGGAAAGATGCTTTATTGGTAAAGCAGAACACCATGTGATTCCGGGCAGCTGACAAGATGAAATTGAGAGTGGATGGGTTTTTATACCTTCTTTCGGCTTTGTATTTGAGCTTCCTGTTCCTGTGCAAAAGCATGTTCTTTAATATTCTATTGGCTGTTGTCAGATTTCTATGGGGTCATACAGGGGTTATGAAGAACTCATAGCTGGCTCTATGGACAAAAGAGGAAATACAAATCCAAGGTGCTTTTCTAAGCTAATTTTGTTTATTTGTTGCTTATCTGAGTTTCTGTCTTGATCCAGTCTTTCTGAATGGATTACCAAATCTACATTTTTAAAAGGTGGCCTCCTCAGTTTCTGCTTTGGACAGAGAAACTGAGGCTGGTTTCTGAATAGCCTTACCCAATCATTTTTAATGGGCACAACATATCTGCTGGGGGGTATTAAGAAAGACTGAGTCTGCTTTCTATCTTTAAGAGCATGTTTGCCCATTTTTCCTTTAGGGAAATATAATATTTAGAAGAATAGAGTTGGAAGGGACATCTTCTAGTCCAACCCCCTGCTTAGGCAGGAAACCCTACAGCACTTCATACAAATGATTATCCAGCATCTTCTTAAAAACTTCCAGTGTCGGAGCATTCACAACTTCTGGAGGCAAATTGTTCCACTGATTAATTGTTCTAACTGTCAGGAAATTTCTCCTCAGTTCTAGGTTGCTTTTATCCTTGATTAGTTTTCACCCATTGCTTCTTGTTCTACTCTCAGGTGCTTTGGATAATAGTTTAACTCCCTCCTCTTCTTTGTGACAACCCCTGAGATATTGGAACACTGCTATCATGTGTTCCTAATATTTTGTCTCTTTAATATTTCCCAAAATATTTCATTCTTCTGAAGGAGGGAGAATAGGTGCTGACTTTCTACACTACCATGTTAAGAATCTTTTCTACTGGAGTTTTCATTACATTTGAAGAAAAGATAGATAATTTATTTATTCCCTGAAAAAAGAGCAACCTGAGACACCATCTACCAGTTTAGTTGTTCATCATCTTAGTGGACCATTTCAAAAGACCAATTTTATTTAACTCCATTTTTTTCATGATATAGCAAGCATTCATCAGTTTTTGTTATTCAGAATTATTAGTTTTCTTTAACATCATCAAACATAGGATGGAAGACAATCTAGACCAGAGGTGTCAAACTCACATTGTCACGGTGGCATCACGTGATGTATCAGGACTTTTCCCCCTTCACTAAACTGGGTGTGGGCATGGCCAACAGGTGGCACATCTGTCCCATGGGCCAGGAGATTGACACTCCTGATCTAGACCCTTTCACAGACTATTAAAACTGTCCAATTAATGGAAAGAACATGAATAGAAACACCTTAAATATATAAATGATTGTGATTGATTCTAAAACTGTATAAGGAGATATTGAAAAACGGAAAAATGAAGGATGGAACGTTGATTTAACTATCAAAATATGAACAACAAAATAGGTGGAAAACACGTTTGAATATTATAGCGGTATGAAAGAGGAAAAAAGTTAAAATAGGGATAGAAAATAGTGGGGGAAAATAATAATTATATATTAATGTTAATATACATATATATTAAAGGACAGATATATGAAAGGACAGAAAGGTGGTTCAGAAAGGAAGGGTGATAATAAAAGACATGTATAAATAATATGAAACAATGGAAATGAAATGTAATATTTAGGAATAATAAGACTATGTTGATGTGTACTGAAATGTATGTTACCGAGTTACCACACCATTCATGCATTGATATGTATAAATAATAAACATTTCATTGAATAAAAAAAAAAACTGTCCAGTTAGAACTTCATGGTTGCCTAATGAAATTAATTCCATCCTCTGGCCCTTCCCCATTTAAAGCAACATATCAGCATACAACATGCTACTTTTTGTCTCATAATGCTTTATATTATAATGATTAATCCTCACAAAGTTGTGAAATAGGGTGATTGTATATGTGGTTGGTGAAGATGATAGAAATGTCCATATTGATTTAGAGAAAAGACAATATCTGAAATTATTGCTGAATGGAAAACCCTTATGGATTTTTTGCATAAAACAGAAGGGGGGGAAAAAGAACCTTTGCTCTAAGATTTTTGTGATTAGTTGATGATTAGGTAGAACAAATTACAAAAAGAGGACAGCCATGCTGTAACTTATAGAAAGAGATAACTTCACAATTGTATTTATAATAGGGATCACTTCTTTATATCTTTTATTGACTATGTTTCTTCTATTTTTGTTTTGTGCTTTAACTTTGTCTGTTATACCATGATTCTTTTTTCTTTCTCATTCTATTATGAGTTTGAATTGATTTTTGCACTTGTTTTTAAAACTTTCAATAAAATTATGAAAGAAAGAAAGAAAGAAAGAAAGAAAGAGAAAGTGAAATGTTTTAGAAGCTAATGTAGAGTTTTTTTCCATATCTCTTTGTTCACACTGATGAAATGCTTTTATGTTTTTGATTATGATTATGACTGTAATGAACTAAAGCTGTTTTTCCCCTTTTGGTTGAATGAGGCAATAAGAAAAGCAAGTACCAAGGCACTTCTTTCTTCAGATGGAGTGAAAATGCTCTGTACTTCCATTTATACGATCTTCAGTTCTGACCTGATATATCTATGATATTTAAACTATGGGTCTGTCGTGAAGCAGTTCTGTAGAAGAGGGAAAAAGGCAAATAACAAAACAATGAACTTCGGAGATGTATTAGTAAACAGCCTTTCAGCTTCTGAAAATTTCCTTGTACTCAGGTTGCTTAACTTGGCTTTCACAGACTTGCCTCCTCAACGTGGAAATTAAAGGTGTGCCAGAAAAGCAACTCAATTGCTAAAGCATATATCACTTTTATTCTAAGTCTAGTAGCTGGATACCCGTGCTTTGCAACAAAACTGTGTGATTGGGCTATGCAGGAGAAATTCAGTTCATAATCCATTGACTCAGTGGTGGTCGGAGATTGAAACACATAAGGGAATATTGCTCCAGCCACCTTGAGTCCGAAAGCAGTTCCAAAGGTGGAAGGCATAGACATTTTGGTGAGGTATTGATGTTTAGTACTGTAAGAAGCCACAGACCACTCCTGAGTGAAGGAGTGGAATGTCTGCCAGCTTTAACTGAGATAATGGAATTGAGGCAACTGGGAGTTTGAACAGAGTACTTTTCAAATGGGGAGGGGGAGTAGAATGTCTAACTCCTTAGCATCACAGCAT